>NW_009742263.1:0-318 GCF_000703405.1 Apaloderma vittatum | reverse complement strand
CCTACAAATGCTGGAGCCCATTTTGAAAATGTTGGTAAAAGCTGGTTTGAAACAAGCGGGTGGTTTTAAATCTGCATGAAGCTGATCGGGAAGAAAACGAGGTTGACATTGTTGTCTCTGTTGCTCTGTTTATGCAGGCTGTGGTTTGCCACATGGATGAGCGTGACTCCCCCAAGACTTTCTCTGTGATCTTTGATAACATCAGAAATAATGAATCTGCAGTGATTTGCACTAAAACTCGGCCCCATGTAGCTTGTGTTGTTTTCAGAAAAATAAACTTAACAAGGAAGGCCGTACGCATCTTTCACACTGCTTTTT
>NW_009742262.1:0-317 GCF_000703405.1 Apaloderma vittatum | reverse complement strand
CAACTGCAAATGGTAGCTGTGAAGGTGCTGCAAAGCACAGGTAAGTTCTCCAAAGCAGTAGGTAATACTTTGCCCAATTCCCTGTAACAGGGTAGGAGACTGTGACTAATCTCATCATCATCATCACAGGTAGAACTGCTGATTTCAATGATGTAACGATACGAAACGGGAACTATACTGCTGTCTCATGAATCTTAGGAAGATGTGGCCTGAACATAAGCCACCTAATTCCAAGCAATGGAAAACAACCCAAAAACACTTCAAGGGAACTTGATACTGATATCTGATTGTTGTTTAGTTTGGCTGAGGAAAGGTGC
>NW_009742261.1:0-318 GCF_000703405.1 Apaloderma vittatum | reverse complement strand
TCTTGTAGGTACCTGCCAGCCCTACGGTGTTGGGTAGACCCTAGGCACGACCTCATGGCCTTGCATATCTGTTGTCAGGGTGTTTCTCTGGGGAACACAAGCAAGCACCAAAGCCAACTGATGGCCCCACCGTGACGTTGTCGTGTCCACCCATACCTGGTGCAGACCGCCACCTTCTCGGGATCGTGGATGTAGGGGCAGCTGTCTCCGCGATTACACTTGCCGAAGCGGTTGTAGTACATGCAATATTCCTTCTTCTTTTTCTTCTGCTTGGCTTGACGAATGATGGCCAAACTCCGCTGAACAGCACGGCTAAAC
>NW_009742260.1:0-318 GCF_000703405.1 Apaloderma vittatum | reverse complement strand
AATGGTAGTTTCTCTTAGAAATGGACAACACTGATCTCTTTGACAATAAGATTCTATTTTGCACATTGGTATCAACTCTGTTTTCAAGATTTCTTAGGAGGGGATGGTTCTTGCTGAGAAGAGTTTGTGTCTTAAAGGACATAAACCATGGCTGAGCATCTTTGGCATTTTTTTTTCTCTTTTTTGTGTGCAGATGGTGTGATTTTGAGACACTGGTGGTAACTGAGGATGTGTGCTTGCAGACTGTTTTGCAGGGATCGTGAAGAGCTTTGTGAGCCATCCAGGTGATCCTCATTTCACTCTTCTCTCGGGGCTCCA
>NW_009742259.1:0-318 GCF_000703405.1 Apaloderma vittatum | reverse complement strand
AGCCAGGCCACTGGTGCCCAGCACACTGAGCTTGCCTTCTTGCCACGGCCCTGGGGGCAGCATGGACACTCCACACCTTGCAGCCAGGTGCTGCTGGCTCTGTGGACAGGAAGCAAGTGGAGGAAGGGTGGAGGTGCAGGTGGAGGTGCTGGTTTGGAAGGTGGAGGAGGGCAGTTAGAGGCGAAGCAGAGCAGGTGCTGCCATCGGTGAGTTCCCTGAGGGTCTCTTTTGGTGGTCAGGGTCCTTGGGGCAGAGCAGGATGAGCAGTGGGACGGTGGTGGGGGAGTGAGGGGACTTGTCCCTGCCCCCAGTTTCTCC
>NW_009742258.1:0-318 GCF_000703405.1 Apaloderma vittatum | reverse complement strand
AAATTACTAGCTCCTGTTATTCTTTCAATTGCTGTGAAACTGAACAGCCTCCATATGTTCAAAGCATCAGCTTGCAATTAGCATACCGTCAACTTAGAAATTGTAGTCTATTAAAAATATGGTTTTACTAAAGCACAGCATCTGGAAACATGCATATATTCATCTAGCACAGTGGGCTTCAGATGCCAGGGTCAAATGGAGACTCCTAGCTCGCCCAGATTGTATGTAACGCCACTCAGCTGCAGGACTTTGGAGAATTTTTATACTTTTTTGGAAAATTATATTACTTCACAGTTACCTTTCATGCTGTTTTCATAT
>NW_009742257.1:0-318 GCF_000703405.1 Apaloderma vittatum | reverse complement strand
TTGGTCCTTTTGGGTCACCTGACCCATCCTCATCTCACCATAGGCACAGCTGCCCCTATTCCCTCATTGCCACATGGTCCAGGTAGCCCTAGAGAAATTTTATTCTAGTACTCTCTAACCAGAACACAGCCCTTTCTGTCACAGCCTATTAGAAGGGTCCATGTCTTTACGTTAGATCAAATCAGAGTAAAAAAAGTGATACAGTTAATCAGATAGGTGACTTTTAACACTCTGGATGTACAGATAATTTATTTATTTTAATTTTATTCCCCTAAACAAGTATTCTCAAAACTTATTTATGTTTCCTTAAGTCATTTA
>NW_009742256.1:0-317 GCF_000703405.1 Apaloderma vittatum | reverse complement strand
GCCCACAAAAAGCCAACTTAAACACAGAGCTGGTCAAAATTTGTTTTAGGAGAAACACCAAGAACAAGTATCTAACATATTTAAAACACACTTAGTATATCTAAGTCAAAACATGTAGACCAATGAAAAGAAAGCAATGCCTAAACGTGTGCTAGCAAACCCAAAAGTTACCCCAAGCAGATCCTCCATGGAGGAAATTATCAGCAGGAGTATCGTACTCCTCCCAGTGAATGACTTGAACTACTGATAACGTGCTGTAACTTCCCTCCCAAACACACCAGACTGAAGCCATTGACTTTAGGAGCCAAAGGGGCAGT
>NW_009742255.1:0-318 GCF_000703405.1 Apaloderma vittatum | reverse complement strand
AACCAGAAGATCCATGGGGCAGCTACTCCCCTCAGAGGAGGGATCAGGGGATCCCAAAAGACACCAGTAGATCCCAAGGGAGAAACGTGGAGTAAGGTCCAGCAGCTCCCAGAGGACCTCTGGGTCAGGGAGAAAAGGGATCTGGAGGGCAGGGACAGGGAGATCCTCAAGGAATCTAGTGGATCTTCCCTTTCCACCAAGGAATCAGGACCCCCGCAAGGATCGAGACCGGATCTCCAGGGATCACGAGACGGTCCCCGTGTGGATCCCTGAGAGCTGGCCTGGTCCACGGGGATGGAAGATCCAGTAAATCCTGGG
>NW_009742254.1:0-317 GCF_000703405.1 Apaloderma vittatum | reverse complement strand
GGCCAGTCTGCCGCTAACACTGAGCTGTGTGGTGCGGTCGACACGCCGAAGGGCCGGGACGCCATCCCGGGGGCCGGGGCAGGCTGCAGAGGTGGGCACGTGCAAACCTCGTGACGTTCAACAAGGCCAAGTACAGGGTCCTGCCCCTGGGTCAGGGCGACCCCTTGCGCAGCCCTAGGCTGGGCGGCGGGTGGATGGAGAGCAGCCCTGCAGGGAAGGACCTGGGGGTGTTTGTTGAGGAGAAGCTCATGGGCCAGCAGCGTGTGCTCGCAGCCCTGAAAGCCAACCGTGTCCTGGGCTGCAGCCAAAGTGCGACC
>NW_009742253.1:0-317 GCF_000703405.1 Apaloderma vittatum | reverse complement strand
CACCCCATAGCTGACCAAACCCCTGAAATGTTCCATTTTGCACCCAGTGCTTGAACCACATAGACCTTGAGCTCCTCCTCTCCCACACACCGGCTCGACGACTCCTTTCTCCTTACCCAGGATCCAGGAGATCTCCTGAGCTGCCCGACTCCATCAGGACTGCAGCAGCCCCATTTCTTTAAGTTTCACAATATCAGGCCCCAGATAACGATCAACAAATTGCATCTGAGAGGAGAAATAATCTCACCCAACATGTGCTGCAAGTGGCTAAAAGATAACGTCAGGCACATGAGGAGTTTTGTAGATGCTTTTCCTCT
>NW_009742252.1:0-317 GCF_000703405.1 Apaloderma vittatum | reverse complement strand
CACTGAGGCATGCCACTGTGTTTGTCAAAATGTCTTTGGAATCCCTTTTCCCATCCCCTGGCAGCAGAAGTGAGGAACAGAGGTGGTTGGTACTGGTCATTGCATTTTATTACCATGCCATAACACAGGCAAATATGATTCTCCACGCTAACATTTGGCACCAGAATGATTTCACGGACCTCTAATGACTGCAGTGGGGCACAGCTCAAGCTACTCAGCTCTGGGTAACTCAAGTATTCCTTGTCTTCAAAGTTACATGTAATATTTACTTTTTTTAATAACTTTTTGCTATAAAACCTGTTAAACCAAGAATTAAT
>NW_009742251.1:0-317 GCF_000703405.1 Apaloderma vittatum | reverse complement strand
CAATACCAAGTATTTATGTGGCTGGTGTGCTTGCGTGCAAAGTGGTTCGTGTGCAGTACAGCTCCGTATAAGAACCTTTTTTTAATATACTGAGTGATATCAGTAGTGGTTTTATTTATTTTTTAAAACATATTACCACAGCATATTCATCTAACACAAATTTGTATCTGTAGGATCAGGACAAAAGGGTTTTATTTACACTTAATCAAGTACTGCATTGCTTCTAAACTTGCTAATATTTATATTTGTTATTAACTGGCATCTTCTTTTAACACCCATAATTAAATTAATTTTGATGTGTAAGTAATAACTCTTTT
>NW_009742250.1:0-317 GCF_000703405.1 Apaloderma vittatum | reverse complement strand
GTCATCCTTGAAGGCATCAAAATGTGGAGATCTGCCATTTCTGATGGGTAATGAAATCACAGTGTAAAAAATTTGATTCTTCTTTCTGATTTGAATCTGTCTTCAGCTTCCAGCCCTTATATCTGTTTTTGCCTTCTTCACTGGATAAAAGAACTCGTTAAAGGATTTCTTCCTCCGTGAAGGTATTTTTATACACCATGGTCAAAGCATCTCTCAGTTTTCTTTGTGGTAAACTAAATGGATTGAGCTCTTTAAGTCACTCACTGGCAGACACCTTCTGCCTCAAATCATTTTTGTGTCTTCTTTTTCTGCTCTGA
>NW_009742249.1:0-317 GCF_000703405.1 Apaloderma vittatum | reverse complement strand
GGTCTTGACTTCAGACAGGAAGTCCCATAGCATCTTGGGCATTGTCACTGAGGACTCACTGAGGTCTATGAAGGCTACATTTCCCAACAAGAAGTACATAGGCTTGTGGATCTGTGATTATTGTGGTGATGATGGTGACATTTCCAAGTCAAGTCATTGAATAGATTATGAGGAAAGTTGTAAAAAGAACATATGCAGCATAGCACTCTCAGTAAAACCAACAAGGAAAATTTTTGTCACAGTGGTGGTAGAATTTTCTTGCTCCATTTGTACCCTACAACATGCAATCAACAGAGATAACACTAAGTGAACTAGTT
>NW_009742248.1:0-317 GCF_000703405.1 Apaloderma vittatum | reverse complement strand
GAATTTCCTCAGCTTTTCCCTCCAAAATATTCATCCTGTCTCCTAACAGATTACCTCAGAGATTACCCCTACTTTTGAGATAATCTGTAGGAGACAGAATTAATGCTTCCCGCCATAGAGGCCACTCTATCACCTATTAATTACCTCAGCTTTTCCCTCTAAAAAGTTTATTCTGTCTCATACAGAATATCTCAGATTTGGAGGTATACTCTGAGGTAAACAATGTGATAAAATAAAGAATACTTCCCCCTCATAAATCCCTCACTGTTCCCTACAAATTACCTCAGCTTTTTCCTATAAAATGTGCATCCTGTCTC
>NW_009742247.1:0-317 GCF_000703405.1 Apaloderma vittatum | reverse complement strand
TTTCTGTGTGACTGCAATTGTTCTCTTTCACTGTTCTTCCTGTTTCAAAGCCCCACAGATTTTGGTTTGTTTGATCCAGTCATAGAGCGAGCAAATGGAAGCATCAAAGATCTTTGCTCATTTGAGAAAGCAAGAGGAAGAGAAAGAAGAATTGCTGATAGTAGCTATAAAAGACAAAGTGTGCTAAAGCTGTATGTGATTTGAAGATTTTAAGGAGGCCTTGTTGTGGCAAAACTTACAGATCACCCCTCAGCATGGCTAACACCATCACCTTAATAATCCATCATTAGGAACTATCACATCATCTCTGGATAAGG
>NW_009742246.1:0-317 GCF_000703405.1 Apaloderma vittatum | reverse complement strand
CATACTTAGAGTGAAAGCATACAGGCATTTCCCAGGGCCTGTTTGCCAGACCAAGCTCCTGCTGGGAGGCTGGAGGACCCACCTGGAGTCAATGTGTGCCATAGTGCTCTGTACATACCAGTCGGTTCCTCTTACCCTCCTTGTCTGTCCTTTCCCCATTTCCCTCTCTCTGGGAAGATGAATTCCCCCAGGGACCTCAACTATTGAAAGAAACCAGGTCAGGAATTGGAGGTGTTTATGCTGACTTTCTTCTCTGAACATCAGTTGGTTTACTTGGACCAAGATTAAGGTGTCACACTGGGATGCTGACGAAGTTT
>NW_009742245.1:0-317 GCF_000703405.1 Apaloderma vittatum | reverse complement strand
AAAATTGCTGATAATTTTGAGGGAAAGTGTTCCTTAGAACCAATTCTCCTGTCCTGAAACGTTTGTGGTTTTTTTTTTTTGTTGGTTGATTTATTTTTCAAAGACAACAGCAGTGATCCTGCAGGTAAGTCACAAATTCAAGAAGATTATTTTGAGAGACAGATGTACTTTTTGTTTGTGTTCAGTTGTGGTATCTTTATGTTGTATCACCTGAATGTTGCTTTATTTGAATGCCTATTGATTTGGAGCAGCAAAGGACCACTGCCTGCTCTTGTTCCTTTCCTGCTGCATCCTGTCACAGTGTGAGCAGATGGCAG
>NW_009742244.1:0-317 GCF_000703405.1 Apaloderma vittatum | reverse complement strand
GAGAGGCAGTTACTGATTAGCTTCCTTCCCGTATGAAACTCCGTGTCAGAGGAACGTGAGCTAAGTGTTTTACCACTCTCCTTTTATTTTTTAACCATTATCTGATCAGAGAACCATGAAAAGCACTTTATTGCTCTCTTGATTTTTTTATTATTTTTTTTTTTAACCGTGCTGGGAGCCCTCTGCAGGAAGCGAAGCCGAATTTCACAGATCTTCCCTTTCTGACGTCTCCCGAATTTCTAGGAATGCCCCTTCCCTGTTACTATATTTGGAGGTAGTTTCTAGGAAAAAAAAAAAAACACCACCAAAGCAATAGT
>NW_009742243.1:0-317 GCF_000703405.1 Apaloderma vittatum | reverse complement strand
GAGCGCGGCTCTCGCCGACAGGCTCATCCAGGTAGCGTCCGACCCCAAAAAACACCCAAAATCGCTTTTTTTTCTCCTCTTTTCTATATTTTCACCCGTTTCTTCCTCCCCACCCGGCCCCGAGTTTGTGTCTCATTTTGTCTTTTTTTTTGGGGCTTTTCCGGGGGCTCCGGGGAGGGGCCGGGGCGGGTTCGGGTGCAAACGGGGTGAAAAGCGCCAAAAAAGGGAATTTTCAGCGGGATGGAAGCAGCCGGGAGGTTCTCAGGGCTGGTGGCACCTCTTTGTCCTCAGTGTCACCTCCTTGTGCTCGGTGTCAC
>NW_009742242.1:0-317 GCF_000703405.1 Apaloderma vittatum | reverse complement strand
AAGAGCCCATCGCCCAGCCCCGGCCAGCGCAGCAGTTCCTGGAGCTCCAGCGGCTCCCTCTCCAAGTCCCGTTCACGTTCTCGGGAAAAGAGAGTGGATCGCAGCCGGTCCCACTCGCCTTCGCCGAAAAAACCTGCCAGCAGGTCAGTGCCCCAGGGGGGAACTTGGCATGGGGCGCACAGGCACCAGTGATAGGCTTAGAAGTCGTTCACAGCTCGCGGTGGTCCCAGGTCCCCCAGGCTTGGAGTGAGGGTTATGGGTCATTGCTGGCCTCAGTGGCACCGGAGGTGTCATCACTGCCATTGGGAGCCGCAGGG
>NW_009742241.1:0-317 GCF_000703405.1 Apaloderma vittatum | reverse complement strand
ACAAATTAAAATGATATCACTACTCAAAATTATGACATAGTGATTCCATTCTGTGGAGGTTTGGGGATGAGGTTGTGATGAGATGGAAGGCAGAGAAAGGAAGATGTGCAATTACACAGGTAGTCTAGACGAGTTATTGAGCAGACCTTGTGAAGAGTCATTTATTTAGGTTTAAACTGATGATTAAAAAGATGCATAGCTTTCACTATAGTCACGATAGCACTTGATGTACCTGATGTAATAAAGAAAAAACAAACATTCCAGTGGGACATGACCAAATGGACAGCACCAAAACAGCTTTCTGGGTTTCTCATCAT
>NW_009742240.1:0-316 GCF_000703405.1 Apaloderma vittatum | reverse complement strand
GTGAATCCTCTTCATTTAGACACTCTTCTTGTGTAAATTACTTTAAAATGAAAGAACAGCATCACAGCAAGGAGCTGGAAGCCGACAGCACAAGGAGGCAGAAAGCAGATGAACAGACAGGTCTGTAGTGGTAGAAGGAAAGTCCTGCAGACCTGAGATTGCTGCAATGCTGTTGTTCAGTTGACTGAAATCAAGCAAGTAAGGGCTTGTCCTGGAACTTCACAGCAGTCAATGGAAGGTTCTCCCATCTCTCTGCAAGCAGCGGTTCTTCAGACATTTAGCAGAGCACGAACTAGACTGGATGTTACACAAGCCT
>NW_009742239.1:0-316 GCF_000703405.1 Apaloderma vittatum | reverse complement strand
TAAAATATTGCGGGTTATAATTTCCTGCCTGCAAAGCAGAGAATGGATCACAACTCCTTCAAGTACCATCGTTTTAATTTCTAAATTATTCCTAAATTAAGAGCTAATAATATGAATCGATGGAAAATAATAATCTTTTTCTTCCCTCCCCCCCCAAAAACACAACGAGCAGAAAACTATCGCCTAAATGAAACTTTTAAGGCAAAAAAACCCCCTTCCCTTCACAAAGCACTGAAGAGGGGGCTCTCCCCTCACACCGCCTCCCCGGAAACACTCAAGTGGGAGCAAGAATCCTGTTCATCCCCAAAAATTGGGA
>NW_009742238.1:0-316 GCF_000703405.1 Apaloderma vittatum | reverse complement strand
GACACGAGCTCCCCAAACTCTCTGCTGGCGTTTGCCAAGTCTGCGAACATGCCACGGCCCTGCAGCTTGACGGGGATTGGTGAAAGCAAAGCATCCCTGCCACAGCCTGTTGGCAGAGGGAGGGCTGGGGTGGTCAGTGAGGAGCTGAAGGTTGTGGCAGAGAGAGGCAGGAGCTCCCCAATGTCCCCGGGGCAGTGGCCCTCCTCTCCTCGGCAAGCAGGGCCCAGGCTGGGCAGCAGCACCTGCTGGGACATCCATGCCTGCAGAGTCCCCTCTTCCTCTCCAAGGCCTCCAGCCCTGCCCATCAGCCAGCCAG
>NW_009742237.1:0-316 GCF_000703405.1 Apaloderma vittatum | reverse complement strand
GGTTGTTTCTAACTGCGGGCCAGGAGTGGGTTTTCTTATCTTCCACTTCATCAGTGTATTTGAAACCTCGCCTTAAAACTGGGTCGTGCACATTTTTATTCTCAGTAAAGACCACCATAAGCACCTTGGCATGCATTTATCTTGATCTTTCTGTGCTAAGTGGATTACTTTTAGCCATGTCGCTTGCATGCTACAGCAGGACTCCAGAACTGAGGTCTGCTTTGCGGGGTAGCCTGCATGCGTTTGGGTAGAGGCTAGTCCCAAAAAGTTAATGTGCAAAACAGAGAGGTATAAAAGAGACTAATTCCGGCATTTT
>NW_009742236.1:0-316 GCF_000703405.1 Apaloderma vittatum | reverse complement strand
CAACTTCAGGTCTTCCATGTTCAGTAGCTGAGATGCTGTGTTACCACAGCAAAGACTCTGCTACTTGGAACCATAGGACTGACCACGCAGTAAAATACCACTCAGCGTCCCACCCTGCACGAACATTTGACACAACAGAAGTTTGCTCGACCTTCTGACCTGACCTCTGCATTTTGTCAGTGTCCTGAGGAGTCTTACTGTAGTTTAGGCAGACTGAGCACCTGGTTGCTAGTTGTTATGTCCATTCTTTAAATTTCTAGACTACTGGTTCTGATCAACCAGTTCCAACCAAAGAAGAGCAATTCAAAAATGATCC
>NW_009742235.1:0-316 GCF_000703405.1 Apaloderma vittatum | reverse complement strand
TAGGAAGTAAATATTGTTACCATAATAGGAAAATAGAAGTATGACAGAGAGAGGAAAAAAAGCAGTAAGCATGTCATAGACTGATTTATATGCTGGCTGAACCAGATCATTGGCAAACTGTTGTAGATTTGAAATCCAAGTTCTGTATTCATTGTATTCTATTAATAACTTGAAAGGAGTTTAAACAATTTAATCTTAGCATTTTAAATCTTTGGGATTAGGCAAACTGTTCCCAAGTGGATTAAAACCATTCATTATCATTTAGATATTTATCAAAGCTTGAAACATTGGGGAAAATGCCAGAGGAGTGAGCAAA
>NW_009742234.1:0-316 GCF_000703405.1 Apaloderma vittatum | reverse complement strand
GCACAGAGAAGCAGCAGAAAGAGGGAGTCTTATGGGGCCAGGACAGCCCTGTTTTGACTAAAAAATGTGGACAGATGGAGATGAACGACTTCAACACAATCCTGAAGGCTGTGCCTGAAGGTGCCTTTTGCTTCATTATCCCTAATATGCATACCAAAGCTGACACCCCTGACTGTGCTAGTGAGCTCAGAGAAGTACAAGCTAAACATATATAACTATAGTCCCTGACTCTCCACTCAAATCATGTTAAACATCACCCCGGCGGGGGAAATAGATAAGGTCAGAATATAAGGTATAGGGAAGGAGTATGTCGCTG
>NW_009742233.1:0-316 GCF_000703405.1 Apaloderma vittatum | reverse complement strand
TAGAATGAAATGTTTCAATTATAAATTGCTACCTATAGAAACACTACCTACAGGAAAACATGATGGGTTTCTATTGGAGCTTCATGCTGAAGGTGTAAGTCTGAATGACAGTTTGAATTATACATCTTGCCTCTGATGTATAAAACTGCCAGTTACTGAGATTCTTTGGGAACTGGAAAGATCATTTGGCAAGAATTGAATATGTTAGTTATTTGAAAATTTATAACTTTTTTTGGTGTTTTGTTTACTGTGATCTTTTGTCCTAAGGAGGTCTTCCCATTTATTTGATAGAAGAGCAAAGGTCCTTCTTTTTTTT
>NW_009742232.1:0-316 GCF_000703405.1 Apaloderma vittatum | reverse complement strand
GCATATTCAAAATAAAATTTAAAAAACCCTCTTCTTGCATTTTAACTCAGCTTGTAGTTTCAAATTAAGCTCTTGTGCCTTACCAAAAAAAAAGCTTCACCAAAAATCTTCTTCATATGACCCTGTCCCAAACTCCCCAGAACTGGGAAAGCTGGCAAGCGTCCAAGAGCTCTGAAAAGCAAGCAGGGCAGGAGTGGTGCCCCTATCCTAGGGCAAAAAAAAATTATAAAAACGTTCACTGTACCAAGTCACTTCTTTGTAACTGGATTGGAGTTCAAAATACTCCAGCTCTGCTCCGTCTGGACCGTTACAATGC
>NW_009742231.1:0-316 GCF_000703405.1 Apaloderma vittatum | reverse complement strand
CAGCCTGTAGAAGAGAAGGCTCCAGGGGTGCCTTATTTCAGCATTTCAATACTGAAAAGAAACCTATTAAAAAATGGAGGCAATCTTTTTAGCAAGGTCTGTTGTGAAAGAATAAGGGATAATTGTTTTAAACTAAAAGAGGATGAATTTAGACTGGATCTAAGAAAAAAGAAGAATTATAATGAGGGTGGTGAAAGACTAGAACAGGTTGCCCAAATAAGTGGTGGTGGCCTCATTGCTGGAGACGTTCAATGTCAGGCTTGATATAGCTCTGAGCAACCTAATTTTGTTAATGATGTCTCTGCTACCTGCAGGG
>NW_009742230.1:0-316 GCF_000703405.1 Apaloderma vittatum | reverse complement strand
TTTTTTCCAGCCTGGGCAGTTCTGTGATCCCGTGGGCCTGTTGGCTTGTCGGCAGGCAGTCGGCACCTCTGCAGCCCCTGGGTGGGGAGGGACACCTACGTCACCTGAATGTTTCTGGTGGAAGCAATAGTGAAATAAATACCAGGAGTGCTGCTTAGTTAACTGTGGTTTGCAAGGTTTTCTCTGTGGTTGTGAGAACAAGGTAATTTTTTTAACCAGCTCTGCCTCTAAGGTCGGATTCTGCCGTAGAGCCCCTGGCTGCAGGATAAGGCAGTGCTGAGCATCAGCCGTGTTTCAAAAGACAAATCTCTGTGGA
>NW_009742229.1:0-316 GCF_000703405.1 Apaloderma vittatum | reverse complement strand
TCTGAGCTACTGGTAAAGCTCTCAAGTTGTGACAAGTTTCTTGGTAATGTTGCCCTTATTGGACTGAGTATAAAACACACTAGGAGAAAGTGAGCTTACAGAAATTGGGATTTGTTGTCATTTTCCAATTAAAATGTGCAAACCGGAGGTTTTGAAGGACTAGCTAAGGTGAAACACTGATGGTGAAGAGACTAGGTCATCCAGAGTATGTAAAAAATAAGTTACTGTTTTTAATAACTGCAGGTAATTCTCTATCAGTGTTGACAAGATACTGGAAATCAATACCCATAGAAAGCAAATACAAGAAAAACTAATG
>NW_009742228.1:0-316 GCF_000703405.1 Apaloderma vittatum | reverse complement strand
TTCTCCCAGGTGACTGAGCAGCCCAGCTTTGCTTGTCTTCTGGGGATATGTCCCAGTGCTCCTTTGAGAGAAACATTTTGCAATTCCTCTATATTCACAAGTCTACTTGCATACGTACAAGCTAGTGACTAAAGGTTCCTTTAAATAATGAGGTGTGGAAGCATTTAGCTTTATATGTGTGTGTATATATGTATTTTTTTACAGTTATGATATACAGGCTGTCCATTTCTTTCAGATACATAGCATAAGAACTATTTCAACCCTGATGCAGAGGATGTTTTCATGGTAAATCATGGTGCTTGGTGTTAGGGATCTA
>NW_009742227.1:0-316 GCF_000703405.1 Apaloderma vittatum | reverse complement strand
GACTAGATAATCTTTTGAGGTCCCTTCCAAAGTGTGTTACATTAGGCGATTTTGATTTATCTGCATATACAGAGATTCTTGACACCTAAATTTATGTGTCTGAATCTCAAGTTTAATCCAATCCTTAAAGTTTTATTCCTTTTATTCTTGTTATTTTCTTCTTTTTCTTTCTTCTTATTTTACTATTACTGTCTATTAAGAATTTTTCATACCTTTTTGAACCTAAAAGAAGATAATAGAAATATTATGAACCTAAACCTTTTTACTGAACGAGTCCCTAAAATTCAAATTATTATTATTATTATTATTATTATTA
>NW_009742226.1:0-316 GCF_000703405.1 Apaloderma vittatum | reverse complement strand
AATTATGAGCCTGTTGCTTTCATTAACACAGAAACTGCTGAACAAAGTGAATCTGGGTCACCCAGCAAGATGCACCGCGTACAGTCCCGATGGCGAAATGGTTGCAATCGGCATGAAGAATGGAGAATTTGTTATTTTGCTTGTCAACAGCCTTAAAGTTTGGGGCAAAAAGCGAGACAGGAAGTCTGCGATTCAGGATATCAGGTAGGTCCGAAATTTTGGCTGAAGTTCTCTAAATGTGTGGTCCTGACTCAAGAAAAAGTCCATCAAGTTCCAGCCCGGTTTCCAGATTTTTTGTGACTCCGTTGAAATCTGC
>NW_009742225.1:0-316 GCF_000703405.1 Apaloderma vittatum | reverse complement strand
GTGTGTTTTACAGGGAACCAGAAAGTTTCTTCTGGGACTTCATATTTCATCTAAGTCCTTCAGAGAATCTTGCCTCTGCTTGTTTGTGTTTGTATGCAAAGAACAACAATGGCCCTGAAATACACTGAAACGGTGGGTAAATATTATCATCTGAAAAGGTTGTTCTGTGAGAAAAATCGCACTCTATGAACAAAAGATGCTTGAAGACAAAGTGGTCTTCAGTCATTTTGTAGTAATCATAGAATCGTAGAACTATTGAGGTTGCAAAAGCCCCTTCGGATCATGGAGCCCAACCACTAACCCTGCTCTGCAGAGC
>NW_009742224.1:0-316 GCF_000703405.1 Apaloderma vittatum | reverse complement strand
CCTGCCTGTGGAAAGATCTGTAACTGACAGGACATTTTTAAGGAGCGGGAGCTACCAAGTGAGCTGATGACAAACCAAGCTGGAGAGCAGTGTGAGCACTGTCATGCCTGTGGAGAGACCACCTGCAGTGACAGGGGATGGGAGAGCTGTTCCAACGGGTCTGACGAGTGATCAGCACCCTCAGTTCTTGGAGTTAGGGACACCAGGCTTCCATGAGTATGTGGCTGAGACGTGCATCTCAGCAAGACAGAGGTGGCAAAATGCTATGAGGTTTCCAAATCTTACTAGTGCAGAGTCAGCAAGTCACTTTCCCAAG
>NW_009742223.1:0-316 GCF_000703405.1 Apaloderma vittatum | reverse complement strand
AGCAGGACCAGCTCATGGCTTCTGCCCTGTAAGACCTGAAGATGTCTCCTCCTGCTTTGCTTATCTCTTCCTTGCTTTACGCAAAGGCAAAAAGTCAAGATTGTCTAGGTAAAAGCATGAGAACTTTTTGGGTACAGAATGGGGACAAGGAATGAGGCACTGGGATGAGGCAAGAGAGGTAGAAGAGCAAATAGAAGAGGGCCAAGAAGCAAGAAGAGGGATAAAAAGGTGAGCGGTGCTCTCTGATGGTACATGTTGGCTTGGTGACCATCTCTGGAGCAGCATGATCAATCCAACCAACTCTTCTGAGCGCCCC
>NW_009742222.1:0-316 GCF_000703405.1 Apaloderma vittatum | reverse complement strand
TGCGCCGGGAGCCGCGATGCTGCCTGCTGAGGGACTGAGCACCGGGCACAGACAGCCCAGGGCCTCTCCGGAGTGTGCCCGGGGCTCTGCTCCCTGAGCACAGCCAGCCCCTTGCTGCTGTCCCCTCCGGGCTCCAGCCAGCGCTGCCCACGGACGCAGCCGTTGTTCTTGCCAGAGGAGCAGATGCCGACCTGCACAGCCACGATTTCCTCAGCCCCGGTGCCCTACACCCGCAGGTCCCGACTCTTCCTCCCGCCCCCTGGATTTATCCCTCCCCCCAGTTTTGGGTGATTCAGACCAACGATGGCTGGTGTGG
>NW_009742221.1:0-315 GCF_000703405.1 Apaloderma vittatum | reverse complement strand
TAAGGAAGTTTGTATAAGTAGAGATTATCTGCTTTCTTCTGACTTCCGTTTCTTTTGTGAGGGATTTGGGAAAAGAGAGGAGGAGGAGGTTGTTCTGTCACATAACGTGAGTTTGGACTCATGCCCAGGCTCGACGGTGATGGAAATCCTGAGTAGTAAGAAATAATGACTGTCCTCATCTAACAGCCTTTGGTCATTCTCCCTTGTTCAGTTCAAAAAGCAAAAGCTCCTGATAGAACTGGATAAGTACGCACCAGATGTGGCTGAACTCATCCAGACGCCCATGGAAATGCACTACATCCCCCTCAGGGTAGC
>NW_009742220.1:0-316 GCF_000703405.1 Apaloderma vittatum | reverse complement strand
AGCTCATATTTTCTGAAGTATTGTAATGATGTTAGGGAATTTAACATTGAGTGTTATTTCAGTTTTGTAATTCAGTAGATAACTTTAAATAATTGGAAGAGGAAGAAGAAATAAAGTGAAAACTGTCATTTCTCTTTGATCAGATGATAATATTTTGTAATGTACACACTCTACCTTGGCCAAATTACTTTGAATGCAATGTTTTCAGAGAAAACATAATGGCTTGCAGCGCAAAAACTATCATGAAATCCGAAGTGGAATCGAAACATTTGCAGGTAACTTATTTCTATTTTCACAGCTTATGTGCAATGTAATA
>NW_009742219.1:0-315 GCF_000703405.1 Apaloderma vittatum | reverse complement strand
CGCTTTAAGGAGATGTTTGTATTTAATTACCCTCTGTGGTCAGCTACAGATTATAACTTAGAAAACATTTCTGGTGGTTTTGATCGGTTCTGTTTTCCTCAGGGAAGGAAGCACAGGCTTTGCTCTGCGTTTTGTAGTTCGCTTCGCATAATGAGGCACCGGTCCCTGACTAGGACTTTGGTTTGGTTCAGCACGAGTAAAGCAACACTCTCCTACACTTTCTTAGATAAACAAAGGCATGCAGGCAACATAAAAGTGCTAGCTGCCTTCGTCACCAGAAAAAAAAGAAATGATCATGTTTAGCAGTGCTGCTCA
>NW_009742218.1:0-315 GCF_000703405.1 Apaloderma vittatum | reverse complement strand
AAAAAAAAATGCCTAAGGCAACAGGTTTAGGAGGCCAAGTTAACGCTAACAAATGTAATTTCAGCTGAAGCTGTTTGAACTGCATTCTCTGTAGCTCATTACATTTTAAACTCCTAGTAGTATGTAAAAAAAGTAAAATTTTAAGTGCCCTGCTTATTTTCAGCACTTTGGAGGCACCTCAGTTGGTTTCCAGCAATGAAAGATAAGGAAAGGAAAGCAGTAGAGGACAAAGGAAGAGGATGAAAACATAAGAATGATCACATCTCTTTGACTTTCAGGATATGAGACTAAACTCTAAAGAGGAGAAAAAAATTA
>NW_009742217.1:0-315 GCF_000703405.1 Apaloderma vittatum | reverse complement strand
CCCCCCTACTTAGGATACCCTGATTAGATATAGAAATACAGAATGTATTGCTTTTAGATCTAGAATCTGTGTTCACTGAAATCAAGCAAGGAGTTTATTCAAAGCCCTGGATCAGAAAGTCATTCTGCAGTTCTGATCATTATATCTGAATTCCAAAGTGTCTGCATTGCTTTTTTGTAATGGCATGAATGCAGCACAGAAAAAATTTTATGCTCAAGAAAAATCAGCTGTCTCTTTAAGAACCCCTCATTCACCACCACCTCTAAAACCTCACACTATTAATTTTGATTTTGAGCCTGAATGGTGTATTGCCTG
>NW_009742216.1:0-315 GCF_000703405.1 Apaloderma vittatum | reverse complement strand
ATACTAAACAGGACCAGACCCAGTACTGAAAACTGCAGAATGTTACTTGTTACGGACCTCCAACTAGACTCTGTGGCTGTAATCACAACTCTCTGAGCTCTATTCTTTCAGCCAGTTTTCAATTTTCCCCACTCTCCATTCATCTAACACACACTTCCCGAGCTTGCCTATGACGATGCTGTGGGAGATGGTGTCAGAAATCTTCCTGAAAGTCAAGGCAGACAGCATCAACTGCCTTTCCCTCACCTACCCATCCAGACAGGACATTGTAGAAGGCTAACAGGGTAGTCAGACATGACTGCCCCTTGGTGAATC
>NW_009742215.1:0-315 GCF_000703405.1 Apaloderma vittatum | reverse complement strand
TGCCTTTTAGGCATTACCCTGATTCCTGCCATTGAGGACCTGTTGTCACTGCCTCTTCCCAGGCAGGTGGGTGATACCTGGCTCCGGTGCTAAATTTAAGTGTTGGAGGTTGTTACCTACCCCATATTAATGCAGAGCAAGCTGTGAGAGGCCATGGAGGATTTTTAGGTGCTCCTTGGCTCCTTCAGTGTTTGGTGGCTGTGCTACCTTCTGTGTTCTCTGAAGATGGCACAGCTCGTTCTTGTGCTGCAAAAGTATTTCCAGATCTAATCTGTCAGAAGAATAAGCATGGTGTGTCTCTGGAAAAGCAGATGG
>NW_009742214.1:0-315 GCF_000703405.1 Apaloderma vittatum | reverse complement strand
GGATTTTTGCTTTCCTCTGGTCACCATTTTCTTTTTGAGAGCTGACATTTTCTTTTCTGATTTGTGAAATTCCTAGAAAATGAGGAGCTGGACAAATGTTTCAAAATACAAACCAATGAAATACAGCTTACTGCTATTTAGAAAATAATAATGCACGCCACTGGAAAAGATAGAAGCATGGAAAATGCAAGCTCTGGCTGGGAAATTGTTGTGTACTTGGAACCATAGAGCAGATAGATGTCGGGGTAGGAGCTGATTTTTTTGGCTTCCTGTCTGCTGTGTAATTGTAGCCTGGATGGGGTTGTGGCTTGGAGG
>NW_009742213.1:0-315 GCF_000703405.1 Apaloderma vittatum | reverse complement strand
ATAGTTACTAGCTGAAGAATAGCTTAGGTATGTTTATCAGTGAGAAGGTTGAGTGGCATTCCGGTGTGGTTAGTTTTGTTTGTTTTGCTAGTGGAAGAAAGGAAAATCTCAACTCTTGACGTCTGTGATACCTTCTGAAAGTTCTAAGCTTAAAGTGCATCACAGTGAAATTTGATGACTGGGTTTCATTTGCACTCCTGGAGTAGCAATGCCCTCTCTGTGCTGCCATGTTCAGATATTCTTTAACAAAAGTGATGTGCAGCTGCTGTATTGCTCCTACCAAAAGCTGTATATCTAATCGCATAGGAATCTTTG
>NW_009742212.1:0-315 GCF_000703405.1 Apaloderma vittatum | reverse complement strand
TTCCATGTTAGTAGCAAACAGCAAAACAAAGAAACCAAACCCCCACCAGAACAACAACACAAACCAGACACACCCAAAGAAAAAGAAACAATGCAAGCACTCTATTTGAAGGGACACCCTAAACATCTCGGGAAGACTTTGCTGAGAGGTGACACTTGAAGCCGTTCAGTCACAGTTCAGAGCACACCAAGTCGGGCAATATGTGTCCCAGGGAAATTCCCCTTAAAGCAGTTTCGAACTGCTTAAAGAAACCCCCCAAAACAGGCATTGCCCCCGGGGAGGTCCCAGGTAAACCAGTTTCAAGCAGCTCCATGT
>NW_009742211.1:0-315 GCF_000703405.1 Apaloderma vittatum | reverse complement strand
GACTTTGTTCCTAAATGATGAAAGATAATGTTGATGAAAGGTAATGCTGATGAAAGGTAATGTTGTAGGTTCCTTAAACAACAACATCTTGGTCCAATTATCTACTTCAAACTGCATGTGTGGAAACAGAAAGAAGTCCCACACATGGCACTGGGCTGACGTGGCCTTGCCACCAGCCATCCCAGAAAGCATAATTGGAGATTTCTTGGAAGCAGAGTGGAATCTTAATAGGAGGAGTGAGGGAAACTAATTTCTTCTCACTTTGTGGTTTGCTGCCATACACAGAGGACAGGAGTCATTTTGCATTGACACCCT
>NW_009742210.1:0-315 GCF_000703405.1 Apaloderma vittatum | reverse complement strand
AGAATAGCCTAAGTTGGAAGGGACCTCAGACATTGGTTTTGCAACATTTGTAAATTCTTTAATAAGCATATTGCAATTACAAAGTCCCACAGAAGTCTATAGAAGACACAGTCTACAAATATTTGGTCAGTTTTGCAAGGCTTCAAGTCTTCTAATCAGGAAATTTCTTTCTCAGTGATTGACTCCAGATAAACTACCTCTTTCTAAACTATTCATGCTTATTTAGGTTCTGCCACAGATTGGCAGCTCAAGCATATCACAAAACAAATACAAACAAATCAGTTATTCAAATGTTTTATCATCCACCAGGATATC
>NW_009742209.1:0-315 GCF_000703405.1 Apaloderma vittatum | reverse complement strand
ATGATGCACGTCCTCCAAAGAAGACGGCATCTCTCCAGGGTTTAGGTGGCTGTTTGCTTGCTCCTCCGCGTGGAGCAGGACTTCCCCGCGTGGCTCAGCTCCACTCTTGGGTTTTTTTCAAGGCTGTCGCCTTGATTTCCCCTTCCCTGAGAGAAATCCCGCTGTCCAGGAGGGTGACGCAGAGACTCCCAGGGATGCTTCGGCACTGGGACTGTAGGGTTGATGTGCGGGGTCAAAAATCGGTGGATTTTTCACAGCCGATAAGGGCGTGTGGTGACAGAATGAGGGTGCTGAGACCCTGGCCCGGGTTGCCCA
>NW_009742208.1:0-315 GCF_000703405.1 Apaloderma vittatum | reverse complement strand
GCTGCTGCTGTGCCCAGGGGTCAGTGGTTGTGCGGATTGTCGGATGTGACCAGGTGTGAGAATTTCTAGCTGAGAGGATTCAAAGGACACTTTTTCCCTTCTTTCTAGAGCTGATTGGTTTACAGTGGGAAATTCTCTTTGTGACTTTATTTTCATACAGTACAGAAAAGAAAACCAACAAAGACAGAGCAAAGTTGCAGTTACCTGCTATGACTGAAATGGTGGGCCATGAGAACATGTACTCAGTAAAAGTGAAGTTTCTTCTACTTTACCTCTTCCCTAGAGAGTGAACACACAAATTTGAGGCTTGAAGAA
>NW_009742207.1:0-315 GCF_000703405.1 Apaloderma vittatum | reverse complement strand
TGTTAAGCAGCCATCCAGAAGTAATTTGAATGTAACAATGTCAAAGCATACAGCAGAGAATATTCATTGCAATGTTGCATTGCTCACTATATTCATTCAAGATCTTATTCTACCTATATTCTTTGAGAGCAATGGATACTACTAACTTAAATCTAAATGGATAAAAACTGCCTGAAATATCCCCAGAAAAGGAGGCAACAATTGTGAATCAAACAGAACTGCTTCTACTGTTTTGTAGGCACAAGGAAAATGAACCTAGAAAGAATCAACTCCATTAACTTCCCTGCAGTTGAAAAAAGTCATTTGACTCCTGTG
>NW_009742206.1:0-315 GCF_000703405.1 Apaloderma vittatum | reverse complement strand
TCAGAACACTAATATTTGGGCAAGGTATCAGTTCTCCACTCCCTCTTAAGTTATCACGTGAAAGCAAAGAAGGTAAGGTAGCAGCACATTTTTGTTTGCAGGACTCTTTAGAGAAGGAATGAAGATCCTGCGTACAGCTGTTGAAAACAATTATAAAGTAATTAAAATGTAATAAAAACAAAGACTGAAAACACCTTTCGCTGTACACAGTAAACCAGAGCACATAAATTTCATCTATGTTAGTTTTTTGTTCTGTGTTCTGTCTAGAATCAAGAAAAGCATATATTTTTTTTCTGCTCTTACCATCCTTAGCCA
>NW_009742205.1:0-315 GCF_000703405.1 Apaloderma vittatum | reverse complement strand
AAAGATTTTCCTAATATTTTTGCGGAACCTTGAAGGTCATCAAGTCCAACCACAAACCTCGCAGTGCCAGGTCCACCATTGAACCGTCTCTCTGAGCACCCCTCCTACACATCTTTTTAACACCTCCTGCAGGAATGGTGATGCCACCACTTCCCTGGGCAGTCTCTGTGGCACCACTGGCCCCTCGGGGAGAGCCCACTTGGCTTTTGCTGCTCCCCTGCTCCTCTAGCATGTCCCCAGGAACAACATCCAGAAGCCTTTGACAGAAGAATGACAGGATGTTTGGGGTTGGAAGAGACCTCTGGAGATCACCTA
>NW_009742204.1:0-315 GCF_000703405.1 Apaloderma vittatum | reverse complement strand
AATTGTCACCTTGCTGACTTCTCTGGGATTGACCTTCCTGGGTGTCCCAGGTGACAGGAGCTGTGGTGAGGGATGTTTGTGGGAGTGTGTCACTGTGTGATTTCTCTAGAAGTCAGTGGAGCTCTTGTGGGTTTGTGCAGCGGCCCCTGGAGCACTGGATGAGGTTGGAGTCCTCTGCTCAGTGAGTGCCAGGTGGATCATCTCTGCCTGCTTATATTTGGACACACTGGTGCTACTTTTCACAGACTGAAGCTGTGAGAACTCCTGCAGTGGGTGACAAGACCAGGGAGTAGCTGCAAAAGAGCTGAAAATCTC
>NW_009742203.1:0-315 GCF_000703405.1 Apaloderma vittatum | reverse complement strand
AAAAAAAAAAGTGCAACTTGCTTCTGGAAAAATCATCGTCCTTCCATGGGTGAAAATATAAGAGCCCTGTCCCAAAAAATCCTATAGCTCGTAGCAGAGGGTCTGCGGGGGGCAATTGCCGAGATGGATGGTAGCAGGATGGTTCTACAGAAACCAGTGACTGCTTTATTAGCGCGAATAAAACGTTCGGCCTTTTCTTGTCAGAAAACACAGCGTAGGTTATATGAGTCAATTAACCCGGTAACCTGACGAGCTGTTTTTCTTTCACGTTGAGAGCCCGCGTTACTGCACGGCGAGGTTTTCCCTCCGTACCCC
>NW_009742202.1:0-314 GCF_000703405.1 Apaloderma vittatum | reverse complement strand
TCTTGTACTGCAAAGCCCAAAACTGAACACAGTACTCAAGTTTTCCCAGATTCTGATTTTATCGCCCTTTTGCCAAATTAAAATTAATTTTAGAGAACTTATGTAATATTTTTCTGCAAGAAGGAATATATTGTGTCCTAGATGGAAACCCTCAAAACTTAGCAAAAATTTTATATTGCTCCCTGCAAGCTTCTGCCATCTACTCAGGAGGAAACTTGATGCAACTTCATTGTATCTATTACAAACAACCAGACAGCCTTCATCATCATCATCATAGAATGGTATGGGCTGGAAGGGACCTTAGAGATCATTTA
>NW_009742201.1:0-315 GCF_000703405.1 Apaloderma vittatum | reverse complement strand
CCACAGATCCCTATAGATCCCCAGAGATCCCTATAGATCCCTTTAAAGCCCCAGAGATCCCTGCAGAGCCCCAGAGATCCCCACAGATCCCTAGGGATCCCCCCAGATCCCCTCAGATCCCCACAGATCCCCTCAGATCCCTAGAGAGCCCTAGAGAGCCCTAGAGAGCCCTGTAGATCCATAGAGATCCCCACAGATCCCTATAGAGCCCCAGAGATCCCTGCGGATCCCCCACAGATCCCTATAGAGCCCCACAGAGCCCCAGAGATCCGTATAGATCCCTGTAGATCCCCACAGATCCCTATAGATCCCCAG
>NW_009742200.1:0-315 GCF_000703405.1 Apaloderma vittatum | reverse complement strand
CAGGTCAGCATAGACCACGCTCTGGGCCATGCCAGTCAGCAGCCGTCTGGGGACTGTGTTCTTGCCCTGTGTCACGTAGTCAGGTGGTAGACTGTGGACAAAACCACGTGAGGTGGAGCCACTTCATGGTGTGTAGAAAAGCAGAAGTTATTGCTTTGTTTGCTAAAAGTGGTTTTATTTCCGAGGCCACTCTCAGCCTGAGGCGGTAGACGGGTGAAACTTCCATCCCAGGCAGCATGCTCTGCATCCACCTGCACAGGCTGTGAGGAGCACTGAGAGCCCCGTGTACTGGCCACCATGGGGCCATGCTGCCGC
>NW_009742199.1:0-315 GCF_000703405.1 Apaloderma vittatum | reverse complement strand
AGGGGTGGGAAAGAAGAGAAAAAGGAAAAAAAAAAAAAGAATAAAAAAATCAGTAAAAAATAAGCTGTTATAGTGACACTGATCTGACCGGTTTAGGGAAACTTCGTGAATATTACAGTGTTGTGTATTTTCTTTTGTAACAGATTGTGCGTCAAGCAAATTAAAAATTCGATTTAATGAAATCGTCGTAGCAAAGTCTGATGCCGCAGGGTATTTCATCCATACAGAAGAGCCCTGTACAGGTGAGATTAGAGAATTTCCTTTCCCAGCAGGGTTGCCGGTCACTGGTTGTCGTGGTTTGACCCTGGCCGGCAG
>NW_009742198.1:0-315 GCF_000703405.1 Apaloderma vittatum | reverse complement strand
AATTAATGCATGATGTCTTAAATCAGTGAGCTGGAGAAGAAACAGATGTGCAAAAGGTGTGAAGAGGGGGAGTACCGTAACGCCAGGTTGAGATGGTAGGTAGAGGGGCATTGTTTGAGAAGAAGGTAGAGGGTCCCATTGCAATAACGATAGTCAGTTGCTCAGTAGTGTGTGGGAAAACTGGAGCTGTCTCCCAGTCACACGGTGTTAGAATCTTCTCACCCAGCTTCCAGGGGGCCACATTCAAGGTAGTCATCTGAATGTTGTGGAGAGCCATGCCCCAAGTGCCATTGGCTGAGATGTTTTGTCTGTCTA
>NW_009742197.1:0-315 GCF_000703405.1 Apaloderma vittatum | reverse complement strand
GTGCTGAGGAAGGGGTTTTTCTCCCAGGCAGGGAACGGAGACCGCGCCACGGGGCTCGCTGGCCTCATGGCGTGTCTTGTACCTCCCGTTGCCCGGGTTTTGTGCATCCTTTAGAGCAGCCTCCTGGTGGAGGCTTAGTGGTGCTTCTCAGCTCCCGGATCACCAGAGCAGTCTGATCAGCAGAGATGGGAAAAGGCTCCCCACTGAGTCCGCGGCTTCCTCTGCTTTGTGGCAGGAGACCTTCGAGCTGGCTGTCCCCCAGCGCGCGTGTGCTGGCCGTGGTGGTGAAGGGGCTGGTGTTGGAGAAGACCCACG
>NW_009742196.1:0-315 GCF_000703405.1 Apaloderma vittatum | reverse complement strand
AGAAGCAAGCTATAAATATTTATTCATTTATTTGTTTAAGACAATGTTACAGGATTAGGACTGTCCTCAGGAGCTGTAATTACTAAGTCTGGCTGGTAGGTAGGGCTTTAACCCTGGTGAGCTGCTGTTGGGCGTGTATCCGTGCCCAACCAAGCCTGTGACAGCGCAAGGGAAGAACAGTGTCGTGGTGTTCTAGGGCCTAAGGGGAGGGCTGCCATGCTTTTGTGTAGCTTGAAGAGCTTGTTTCCTTCAAAGGCTTTTACGTGGTTGCAGTTCCCGTCTTTCTGCTGATGCTGAGCGGGTTGAGTCAGGATG
>NW_009742195.1:0-315 GCF_000703405.1 Apaloderma vittatum | reverse complement strand
CTTCCAAACCCTTCTGCCTCTGCTCCATCTGCCTCTGCTGCCCTTCCACCGCTTCCAGCATCGACACCAGTTTCTCCAGTAGAGCCAGCACCGTCAGGGCGTTCACTTGACCCCCCACGGCCTCCGAAGGAGGCAGAGGGGGGACCGAGCTGCCTCCTGCCGCTTCCCCCATCTCTCATCCAGGATGGGACGGTGGAGGACGGAGCTGTTTTTAAAGGCTCAACCTTCCTCCACCCTTCTGGGGAGGTTTTGGGGAAGAGCCCAGCCCCAGTCCCGTCCCGCCCAGGGAGGCTGGAGGCCACCCGGGGCGGGGCG
>NW_009742194.1:0-315 GCF_000703405.1 Apaloderma vittatum | reverse complement strand
AAAAACTCCAACCTTTTCTTTTAAAAGAAGTGGTCAGAAAAAAACAAAGTAAAATGGCAATGACATCTGGATAAAATGAAATTTTGCACAAAGGAAGGAAGTTCTCACCATTTTTTTCTACGAAAAATGTCAAAATCAATTTAATTGATCAAGAAATTTGAAGAGCTTATTTTTAGGAAAATTTTTATATGAGAAATATTCTCTTTCAAATTGACAGTTGCAGACTAGTCTTGTAGAATCAATTAATATTCAGTTAAAAACATCCTGTTCCCAGCCACCAGGTAAATGTGCAATTAAAGCAGCAAACTTGAACCA
>NW_009742193.1:0-315 GCF_000703405.1 Apaloderma vittatum | reverse complement strand
GAACAAAACTTTGACTTACTTATTTAGAGCTTTAATGGCATCACATTCTTCCTTAAATACAACATAAGCATTAACGAACTTCGCATTAGGATGCACCTTATGCCTGAAACATGGAAAAGATGCACATTATTTAATAATTCTGATGGTGTGCCGCAGACAGGCACTTCTTGTTAAACACACTTATGCCTCCTCTTGTTTCGTGCACAGTAACCACTTCTTGAAGGTCAGGCTAGCCCTTACATCCAAGGGAGCCTCCCTCTGCCTCTTACACAGACTGTGTGTGCACCCCAATCAAGCTTCCTCAATGGATTATTA
>NW_009742192.1:0-315 GCF_000703405.1 Apaloderma vittatum | reverse complement strand
GTTACTGATGGTTTTAGACCTTTGTCTCTGAGACGACTGACACGTTTCCCATCACTGAATTTGGGGCAGCAGCAGTAGGTGCTTACAAAGACAAGGGAGATGCAGTGTTGGCTTTTGTTGTGTTTCCAGGTGGGAGGGCCAGAGGGACTGGGCTAGTGGGTGTGCAGTGCCCTGGGGGAGTGAATGGTCAGGGATCTCCTCCTCCAAGCTCAGGAGAGTTCTGTCCTGATGAGCAGGACGTCAGGCAGAGGGACAGACGGGACAGCTCAAACATGAAAAGGAGGCAGGTGGGAGGTGGGTGGTGGCTGCAGAGAC
>NW_009742191.1:0-314 GCF_000703405.1 Apaloderma vittatum | reverse complement strand
GCTGGCTTGAAAAATTCCTCGTAAATCTCTTCGGTACGTGATCTGGAGAAGATGGGTTGTGGCAAGATGGCTTTCTGGCAGTTGTCACCTCTAGGGAGCAGGTGTCAGTACTGTTGGCGTAGAAGGGATTGCGTTAAGAGAGAGGGATTACTTGTTTCTGGTGGAGTACTTATGAGTTATAGCTGATATCCCACAGCTTTATGATGTAGGCCCCGTATGTTGAGGTTTCTCTGCTTTAGGCTCTGTTAGGTCTTCATCCTTCCTTGAGCATCTCTGTGCTGAAAGTCTCTACATCTACTATATTAAAAAAAAAA
>NW_009742190.1:0-315 GCF_000703405.1 Apaloderma vittatum | reverse complement strand
CAGTGCAGTGTGCTGCTAAACAAGTTTATAACAGTGTGAAAGCATTCATAAATGGTAGTTCACCCAGGAAAAAATGGGATGTTTTCCTGGAAATTTCAGTAGCTCAGTAAGGTACTGTGATTTTCCATGACAGCTGTTCTAAACCTACTGCCTATGGAGGAACCCTTGATGCACTGTGTATTTGGCTACATTGGGTCTGGTCTGCAGAGGCTGTGTGTTAGAAGTGGGGTGTTGTCACTTTCATTGACACACTGCTTCATCTCGTGCTAATTTTCACACCTATACAAGCCATTAGTTATTGGGAAAACAGAGGGA
>NW_009742189.1:0-314 GCF_000703405.1 Apaloderma vittatum | reverse complement strand
TTAATACTGAAACAGCCAGTGCTTTCCTTCCAGTGGTTTAAGAATCTCCTTGTGCATTATACTTTTCAAAGGCATCTGGAAGAAGGACTGTCTGTCCCTCTTTTTTTACCAGAAGGACACCAACTTAATGTAGTGCTGAGGAAGTATAAAAAGGAAAATAAATATGTATCATCTATTGAAACCTTAGTGTTTAAATTCCCTTCCACTGGGGCTGTCGAAAAAAGTGTAATTTTTATTGAGCAATTTTTATTGACTTTTATATCTGCTATCATACCGATGGTAACCCATTCAACCTGAGGCGACTGAAGGCCCAC
>NW_009742188.1:0-315 GCF_000703405.1 Apaloderma vittatum | reverse complement strand
TAAAAATGTTGGGGTGCCCCCCCCAACTCACCTCGGTGGGGCTCAGCTGCTTCGTGCCCACGTAGGTCGCCCCGAAATGATAATTGGAGTCCCCCAAAGTGCTCAGGGCCACCGTGTGGTTCACCTGGGGGGGGTTCAGAAATGTTGGGGGGCCCCCCAAAAATGGAGATTCCCTTCCAAAACTGGGAATTCCCTGCCAAAAACGGGGGTTCCCCCCCAAAAACCAGGGGGATTCCCCCCAAAAAACCAAGGAATTTCCCCGCAAAATGGGGATTCTCTCCCAAAAACCAGGGGATTCCCCTCCCCAAAATGGGG
>NW_009742187.1:0-314 GCF_000703405.1 Apaloderma vittatum | reverse complement strand
TATAGTTAGTGTTAGCTAAAAGAGATGGAGCCAAGATAGCAGGGGGGGAGTCCGTGATAACTGGAATCGATCCTCAGTCATCTGTAATAATAGAACAGATACTGTGTCTTGCTCTTGTTTCTCTGTATATTGTACCCTGGAGAAGCAGGAATCAATAATTATAGGGAAGCTGTTCAGCCCCCAAACCTCAAGTTAAACCATATTCAGCTTACATGGTTTTAATCAAGCGTGTTTGAACATGCCTCTTCAGAGGCACCAGAAATAAGATTTGTAACAAGTTCCTCCTGAGGCTGGGGATTGTGGTGCTTTTCAGA
>NW_009742186.1:0-315 GCF_000703405.1 Apaloderma vittatum | reverse complement strand
AATCCAGCAAACCACAGAAGGGTAGAAGTGTGGCTCCTAAGATTTTGCCTCCAATAAAAATAATTTTAAGCAGAGGTTTGGTTTCGTTCCCCTACTATGGGCTTATAATGCAGGTGACAACATTTCTCAGTGCAATAAAGTCATATTTATATTTGCAGCCTTTATTCCAAGAACCTAGAGAAATCTGACATCCTGCCTGTTGCACCTTAGCAGGTACCTGCTATGGAAGGGGAAGGGTTTGGGTGGGTCATTCTTTCCACGTACCCAAGGAAATGGGTGAATTAGCCAAGCAGTTTCCTGGCAGATTCAGCTATA
>NW_009742185.1:0-315 GCF_000703405.1 Apaloderma vittatum | reverse complement strand
GTTTTGCTCTTCTGAATACCTACAAAAAGAAACCAGTAAGTTCACACAGAACACAGAGGAGTGTCAGCATGTTTCTTCTGTCCCTTTCCAGAGGCTGGGACTCAAGTAAAAAATTCATCAATTTGTGCTCATTTATTTTTTGAAGAAGAGACAGAAGCATTGCAACAATGTAACGTTGTTGTAGGTGAGGAATTAATTGATTTTTTAAATAAATACCAATAATATCTTATATTTCTCTCATGCCAGGGGAATCAAAACCCAAATTATTTACTCCCAATCTGTTTGTGTGTATTGGGTTGGCCTGGCCGGATTTTG
>NW_009742184.1:0-314 GCF_000703405.1 Apaloderma vittatum | reverse complement strand
GACAGACAGACAGACAGACAACACTGGCATTGCCGGTCACGCAGACAGCCCCAGCCAAGATGCTGCTGCCTGCAGCACCCAGACGTGGGGCCGGTGTGACACCAGGGCAGCCAGCCGTGTCCCTTCCCACCGCGGGGCTGGCAGACTTGCCTGATGCTCTGGGGATCCACAAGCACGTGAATACGAGTCCCATGAGCAGCAGTGTGACCCCTCAGTGTGCCCAGCAGTGCCAACTGGATCCCAGCCCCGTGATGCCTCCCAAGGCATCCCATTCTGAACTGCAGTGGTGCAGTCCCACCTCTAGTACTGTTGCA
>NW_009742183.1:0-314 GCF_000703405.1 Apaloderma vittatum | reverse complement strand
TCTTTATTCTGAAAGGCTGAAGAAAGAAGCTGCTCTCATTTCATCCCAAGAACTGCATGCACAGCACTTCCCACGGCTGAGATACCTTTTCCCATGTAAAGCGAAGTCCAAGCCTGAATGCAACCGGTCTGATCACAACCCCCTTATTCCGCTGTGCCTTTTTCAGACGAGGGCAGGAAAGTGAGGTGTGCATTTCCCTGCCACAGTTTGCTCTCAGGAATGACAATAATCACAGCATCTACTGGGTTATTATTTTATATGTGTCCCTATATGCATATGAATAAGAATGTGCGTATGAGTGTGTGTACGTGTTG
>NW_009742182.1:0-314 GCF_000703405.1 Apaloderma vittatum | reverse complement strand
AGCTACCCCGGGCTGCTCATCGTGCCGCAGAGCATCCAGGACAACACGATCCAGCGGATCTCCCGCTGCTACCGCCAGAACCGCTTCCCCGTGGTGTGCTGGCGCAACTCGCGCACCAAGGCCGTGCTGCTGCGCTCGGGGGGGCTGCACGGCAAGGGCGTCGTCGGCCTCTTCAAGTCCCAGAACGCCCCCACCGCAGGTACCACTGTGTGTGTGTCGCCGGATCGTGGGTTACTGGGTTGGAAGGGACCTCAGGGATCGTCTAGCCCAAGCCTTTAAGGGTGCTGGAGCGGGTCCAGGGGAGAGCAGCGAGG
>NW_009742181.1:0-314 GCF_000703405.1 Apaloderma vittatum | reverse complement strand
CAAGAAACAGTTGTATATAGAAACTTGAGCTACTCTCTCAATAATAGAAAATGTTTTTCTGCAGTGGGAAAACTGATCTGAGGGAACTCTTGGAGAGCTTGCTTTGCTGGTATCCCTGCTCTACCATGGATGAATAGGGCTTTCTCTTCAAGAGTTCAGAAGTTAGTATACTTTATTAGGACTAATCACATCAACAGGCATTTTTAAAGACCTACTAAACCAATTCTTTTGTTATATGAAGAGGTCAGACCTGTAGTATTTCACTTAGTTTTTAGCCAGAACATTTATTCTGGCTAACAGAGGTGAAGAGATGA
>NW_009742180.1:0-314 GCF_000703405.1 Apaloderma vittatum | reverse complement strand
TGGAAGCCTACGGTCTGCAGGACCAGGGACCTGGCAGGGGGACTTCAGAGGCGAGGGAGAAAGAGGAGGAGTAGGAGAAGGACTCCCACACTTGGCCCTCCAGCCAACAGCAGTGGCCAGAGCTTTTGTAATTTAAGAGGATCCCCTTGATGCTGAGCCCTGGTCCTTCCACACACACAAAGAATGCCTCAGAAGAGTGAAGAAAAGGGAACACGTATGTAAAGGGAGACACAAAGAATACCATCTGAGTGCTAGAACAGGAGGAAAAATGCCACCTGTGAGCGGATGAAGTTGCTAAGCCACTATCCATCATA
>NW_009742179.1:0-314 GCF_000703405.1 Apaloderma vittatum | reverse complement strand
CTAAAGCTACGACAATCTTTTATTAGCCAACTGAAGATAGAACAGAAACTCCCATTGTCCCTTGGTGAATGTAAGGTTTTGAATAGCACATTGCAATCGATATTGCTGTTTTCTACGCAAAGCTGAGGTAACAATTCTGTCAAACTGCATTTGTTCTTAGTTTTAACTTTCAGTAAATTCCTGATGGCAAAGACTCTAGCTATCGAACAAGGATAGGCTGTTGAATCCAAACTCTGCAAGAAAATATTCTTAATGCTTTTTAAGCAAATCAAAATCTATAGACAATTCCTTCTTTTTTTTCTACTTATCACAGA
>NW_009742178.1:0-314 GCF_000703405.1 Apaloderma vittatum | reverse complement strand
ATCAAGTGAGATACTGCGTTGCAGACACTCCGCAGCCTTCACTCGCCATCCCGGGTCTTCCCTACGTATGCCTGATCTATGTTTTTGAGCCTTTCAATTTGGCACTGAAAAGAGCCCCTTCACCACAGCTGGTCCCAACCCCTTCTACTGCCTGTCTGAGAGGAGCTTGTCAACTTTCCCTTCCCCAGGACTCTCTGTCCTTCGTTCTGTCTGTCTCTCGTTTGCACCCGCTTTCACCCGGTGCAGCCACTACTCCCTTTTTGTGCAGGAAGGATCTAGATAGGGCACTTGATTCCATTTTCCTCCTCACCAGG
>NW_009742177.1:0-313 GCF_000703405.1 Apaloderma vittatum | reverse complement strand
AGGCCGGCCCAGCCCTAACCCACGACATTAGTGTAGGCTGATCTGTCAGTGTTGAAAGAGTCACAACTATTTACACCTTATCCAGGCAAAGGATTGCTAGGATGTATATTGATGCCTGGTAACAATATTAATTTGCAGCTACTGAAAGTACTCTCTGGGCACTCAGTCACATCAGGGTCCCTGGAAGACAAGACTCCTCGAGTTTGCACCCGCAGCTGCTGATGGGATCAGTGGTGGAGGTGGTACACCCCTTCTCCTCATACTCTTTCAGCTTTCAAATGGACTCCATTTGTCCAGTCATAGAATCATAGAA
>NW_009742176.1:0-314 GCF_000703405.1 Apaloderma vittatum | reverse complement strand
TAAATTATATGAAGATGGAGCCGTTGGTGAAAGGAGTTGTTTGATAGAGTGGAAATAATTCTGGGGCTGGAAGTTAAAGGCCTTGGGCTTGTGATTTATTGCTATTCCAGCGGATGGAGATTTGATCATTGCATGCCAAGTGCATTTGCCTGCGCTATATTTATATCACATTAATCCTGAATTTCAGGCTTCTGCTGGTCACTTGCGTTGGCTAGGAAGCCTTGTTCACCCCTTCATTCACAGTTTATCTTCTGGCTGTGTTTTAGCCTTCCTCTAAATTGCTGCAAGTGCTGGCCGCAAAAGTTGGCTTCAGA
>NW_009742175.1:0-313 GCF_000703405.1 Apaloderma vittatum | reverse complement strand
TTTTCCCGATTCTTTCACGCTAATCAAAAAGACGTACAACAACAGCAAAATACCAGTAGGGATTTTCATAATGCCAAGTTATATCACATCTAAATGTACAACAGAATTTGTAAAATTTCATACTATGAGGCATTGTATTGAATATTGCAAAATGTGTTTAGTGTTGAAAAGGTTCCGAACTAGCCATATATGTGCATGCATGAATTACTTCCGATACCTTAAAAATTATTGTCTCTACAATAGACAAATGCTGATTTCAAGCTCTTGCCCGTTGTCACACATCTGCCATCGCAGTAGTTAAAAAGAACTTCTC
>NW_009742174.1:0-313 GCF_000703405.1 Apaloderma vittatum | reverse complement strand
GTTTGCTGTTCATGTTTCAGGGGTGGCAAAATTGAAATGCTGAATCTGTAATCTTAAACTACCCATCGTGCCCAGCAGATTAAAACAAGAACCCAGGAGAGTTCTGTCCTGCGACTAAATCTCAATTTTTTTTCCCTCAGGAATACACTATGTCCTTTGCTACAACTGCTTTGATATTAGTGAGTCTTTAAATAAACTGTTGTGAGAGTCTAAAGGAGGTGATCATGACTATTTTGTTTAGACAAAAAAAGATGAACCACAACCAGTCACAGAATGTTCATACAGAAATACTGATATTTGTTGCTTGCTGTTT
>NW_009742173.1:0-314 GCF_000703405.1 Apaloderma vittatum | reverse complement strand
TCGCTCTAACTATGGTGATACAGCCAAGGGGCTGGCACACAATCGAGGGCACGTGAACGGGTCCGTGTGACTTTCGAGGAACTGAGAAAATGTAAAAATAATAATCTTTTCCGTAACTATTTCTGATGTATGGAGGGGTTTTTTTGTTGTTTTTTTGTCTGCGCAAATGAGACAATCCTTTGGTAGATACGCGAGGCTTTTTTTTTTTTTTTAAATTAAATCACACGTATCACAGACATTGAGAAAGCCGCAATAACAGAAAAGAAAAGAAGAAAAAAACGTCAGAAAGTCGCCAGAGAGCGAGCACTCCTCCC
>NW_009742172.1:0-314 GCF_000703405.1 Apaloderma vittatum | reverse complement strand
GAAGAGATGGTGCAAGTGGTGCGGTACCTGCAGGGACACCTCGGGGTGCAGCTGGTGGACGCCTCGCGTGCAAAACCCTCGGACAACTGCATCGCCTCCGTGGACCTGCAGGTGCCCGCCAAGGCAGAGGTGCTGCAGTTCCTGGATGGTGGGGGGGCTCGCCCCCCGCGGGAGGCGCTGGCTGTGCTCTACTTTGGGAACCAGCCAGACCCCAACGTCACCGAGTACGTGGTGGGTCCGCTGCCGACACCGACCTATCACCGGGACGTCACGGTGCAGAAGTACGGGGGGAAGGTGCCGTACCACCGCAGACC
>NW_009742171.1:0-313 GCF_000703405.1 Apaloderma vittatum | reverse complement strand
ACAAACCAGTATCACCCAGTATGACCCAGTAAGACCCAGTACAACCCAGTATGACCCAGTACGGCTCAAGTCACCCCAGTATAACCCAATACAATCCAGTATGACCCAGTATAACCCAGTACAACCCAACCCATCCCAGTACATCCCAGTACAAACCAGTGTCACCCAGTATAACCCCATACAACCCAGTATGACCCAACCCACCCCAGTACCTCCCAGCACGTCCCAGTATCACCCAGTATGACCCAATACAAACCAGTATCACCCAGCATGACCCAGTACGACCCAGTATGACCCAGTACAGCCCAGTATG
>NW_009742170.1:0-313 GCF_000703405.1 Apaloderma vittatum | reverse complement strand
ATGTCTCTGATCCATTCAGATTTTACCTCAGATTTTTTAGGTCACTTGTTAGGTACAGATAACTTTGAAGCACCCTTTGAATTCCTAATGATTAAAAATCATTCAATATGCAAAGCAAAAATGTACCTCTTTATGGCCTCACCTTTCTTATTGAGGAAAACCTCTATAGCTCTGAAAGCACAGAAGCTTAAACAAAGTTATAAAATATTTACCAAAAAACATGCAAATGGTAAAATAACAGTAGCTTTTTCCTAGTTCTTGAAAATGACTAGGCAAAGATGGCAAGCCAGTTTGGGGATAAGAGCAGATATTC
>NW_009742169.1:0-313 GCF_000703405.1 Apaloderma vittatum | reverse complement strand
ATCTTTGTCTTTCAGGTGGCTAAAATTTTTCAAATGTAGCCTGAGGTTGAAGTTAGCTTCATTGAAAACTCAAAGCAAAATTCCTTGTAATAACAGTGTTGTTGTTTTTTTTTTTTAAAGCAACTTCTTATGCAATGTTGACTACAGAAACTGCTGCTAGCTATTAATACAACAGTGTGACAGGAATTCTAAGCAAATGCTTTCCAAATGCAATGCACTGAATTATTTTTAAATTAGACTCGCTTCTAATGAGTTTTGAGAAATTGAGGGACTATTAAGATGGAAAGAGGTGTCTGCCTGACATAAATGTCTT
>NW_009742168.1:0-313 GCF_000703405.1 Apaloderma vittatum | reverse complement strand
ATAACCTTTCCCTTTATATAACATCTGGCTTTGAGCTTTATAATATTGTTTCTGCAATGGTGCAGCATTATTTCCTACAATGATATGATGCAGTATGAGGCGATGTGAGCTTTGTCTTCTACAGATGCGCTGTAAAATTCAGTGCACAAAATGTAATGTATAATTTCCTCAGCTGGGATAAATTAATACTGATCTAACTCTTGACCTTTGTTCATTTTTAAACTGCAGTTGACTGCTTGTCTAAAGGATATGGACTAGTTCAGACAGGAATTAATTTGGGGAAGCCCAAAGACCTTTGTTGTAACCCAGGTCA
>NW_009742167.1:0-313 GCF_000703405.1 Apaloderma vittatum | reverse complement strand
GTATGCTTAAGTGCTTACTCAAAATAGTGTATAAAGTAACTTGTAGGAGCAGAAAATACTTTCTTTCTTTCTGAGGCTTCTGATCTTCTACATAATCCTACTTAAATTTTATATTGGCTACCTATAAAGGACTAACTACACGTAACTGAAATTTTTAAAACTTAAGTTCATGTGGGAGGATTCTCTTTACTGAAATGTTTAGTGGATTTTCTCTGATAATCTAAACTGTCTTAGGTAACATACTTTTAGAGTCTTACTAGTTATTTAGCAACCTCAGTGTATTATATACAAAAATTGCTGGAACAATATATTT
>NW_009742166.1:0-313 GCF_000703405.1 Apaloderma vittatum | reverse complement strand
CTGGCCCAAACAGCATCTCCTAAGTTTCATGCAGCTGAATAGTCATATTCCACACAAACATACGTCTTACTGAGGTTCAAACCACTAAGGACTCTCAGCATGACAGGCAACCTAATTAAGAGGAGTGGTGAAAAGAAGAATAAATAAACTCCTGAAGTTTACCAAGGAGTTTTACAAACTCTCAGGTTTGGAAAGAGGTCGTGTTTGTGTTTCTGCACTAAATAAAACATCTCCAGATTCTCACAGACAGATAGATCTGGAAAGAAATCGTCAACATTAACACTGGAAGAAAAAGTGAAAGATGCAAAGTTAA
>NW_009742165.1:0-313 GCF_000703405.1 Apaloderma vittatum | reverse complement strand
CAGTTCGGGCAGTCGGTGAGGGAAAGGTAGAACTGCCGCGCGCGGAGCGGGGAGCGCTCCCAACGGGTAAATAACCGTCCCCATCGCCCGTCGTCCCCTTCTGCGCCACCAGACCGTGACACCGGCATTAGCGCCTGCCCCGAGCCAGAGAAGGGCGGGAAACAGCGGTGCGGTTTGCAGCCGGACAAATGCCTGCCGAGGGCCCGAACGTCTTCTCGAGTGTGGACCTCGTAGCGCTCCTCGTAGCAGCCCCAACCCCCTGAAACTCAAAACCCTCAGAGCCGCCTGGCTCCCCCCTCGCTGCCGGTGCCAC
>NW_009742164.1:0-313 GCF_000703405.1 Apaloderma vittatum | reverse complement strand
TCCCCAGGTGCAGGACCCTACATTTGCCCTTATATCTGCACAAAATGCAAGTTAATTTATTTCCAGTGTATTCCAATTATGACATCTTCTTGGATCAGTGATATCTAATGGTGCCAAGAAAACTTCTAGCGTTTTTTTAATACTTGGATGATTTCACAATAGGATCTAAAGTCAACTGATTTTTCTTGGACAGCTGTCCAAGAATTTTCAAGTGACAGAATAATGACCTAACTGCAGATGTAACATACGTTGCCTGCTTAGAAATTGTATTCAAAACCTTGCTAAATCTCACCATCTTGAATTAGTTATGGAG
>NW_009742163.1:0-313 GCF_000703405.1 Apaloderma vittatum | reverse complement strand
TGCAGCACCTCAGGACACTGAGACTGCCTTGTGTGGAAAGCCTCAGGGTGAGGCCAACACCACCCCTCTCACCCCAACAGCGTGCAAGGGTGGAGAAAACACAGCTCCTCCCAAGACATGGGACCATCACGGAGAGGCCAGCACAGCCCCTGTCTCCCCGGCAGGTCAGGAGGACGAACTGGCTTCTTTGCTGCCTCAACAGCCTCCTGCGCATGCTGGCATGGCCCACCTTGCCGCAGCAGAGGAGGACGCGTTGTCTCATCCCGTGCAAGTGGCCTCTGAACACAGAGGCGATGCGCAGCCCTCCTCCAGC
>NW_009742162.1:0-313 GCF_000703405.1 Apaloderma vittatum | reverse complement strand
AGGCCAAGCTAAAGCTATGAGTTACCACAGTGTGAGCTTATGCATTACCATTACTGATTTTTAATACGTATTTTGCACTTTTGTCCACCACTTGCTGTCTTTATAAGGAATCATTCTTTACATTTCTCCTGTCACTCCTTCTTAATCTCTTTGATCTAATCTGTCTGAGCTGCTTATATCTTTATGCCTCTCCTAGGAGATACGAAGGGGAGTCGTTAAGGGGTTTCCTTCCCTTCAGACTTTAAGACCTTTAATCATTCTGCTGCCTTTTCCCTCTCTGCAGTTATCATCAGTACATATTTGTGATTCATTT
>NW_009742161.1:0-313 GCF_000703405.1 Apaloderma vittatum | reverse complement strand
AATGTGTTCCAGTGGCGGCTATACTAGAAGACATGGAATACGCTAAACCAAAAGCCGTGCTCCCATTGGAGACAATGCCTGTCCATCCCAGCAGAGTTTTATAGCTATCTAGCCTTTTCAGAGTCGTGTTTTTCCCCTTGGGATAAGTGTGGTTGGCACACTTGCTCACGCCAAGCACAGCGTATCGCACACCTGAATGGGGAGTGTTCTCTGTGACAAGAAGTCCGTGCTGGAACTTGGGGCTGCGGCTCTCCTCCGTGGGTGCGGAGTGGGGCGTCCCCACCTGCTGAAAAATGTTATAGCTGTCACTTTG
>NW_009742160.1:0-313 GCF_000703405.1 Apaloderma vittatum | reverse complement strand
GGAAACGGATCAGCATGCTTTACTGTGCTCTCTGGGCTATGAGCAGTGCTAAAATATTGGGGATGAGTATGTAGCACGGAAGGTGGCTCCCGGAGGATTTCTGCATCCACTCAGGGCGAGCAGGACCTGTGTATGCCACAGGCTGCCATGGAGCAATGGCAGAGGCCACTTTGCAATGGTACCCCTCTGCCCAGTTTCCACAACAGGTTTATTTTAAAGTTCTTCTCCCACAAGCATCCATAATGAGGAAAAATAATAACTGTAAGGTGAAAAATACATTCTTCATATTTTATACGTTTGCTCAGCAGTTTGT
>NW_009742159.1:0-313 GCF_000703405.1 Apaloderma vittatum | reverse complement strand
ACTGGCTGAGAGAGCACTCAACCCCACTGTCCATCTCATTAATCCAGATACTGAACAGTACTGGTCCCAGTATAGACCCTGCGGGACACCACTCGTCACCCACCTCCATCTGGACATTGAGATCCTGTCCACTACCCTCGGGATGCGACCGTTCAACCAATTCCTCATCAGCTAAACAGTCCTCCCCTCAAATCCGTGTCTCTCCAGTTTAGAGAGAAGGATCTTGTGGGGCACCATGGCGTAAGTCTCACAGAAAGACACCCATAGCTCTGTCCACTGATGCAGTGACTCCATCACTATAAGGCCGCCAGGC
>NW_009742158.1:0-313 GCF_000703405.1 Apaloderma vittatum | reverse complement strand
GTCCCCCCTTGCACCGCCTCGAGGTGCCACACACGTGTCACAGCGCCACGTGTGTGCCCGAGTCCCCTGGCGGGGTCACGTGTCCCCACCCGTGTCCTGTGTCCCTCCCCGTGGCCACATCACATCCCCACCCGTGTCCCCTGGGGGGTCACATGTCCCCACACATGTTCTATGTTCCCCCGTGGCCAGCACTGACCCCCCTTGCACCCCCTGAGGTGCCACACGTGTGTCGCAGTCATGTCACATCCCCACGCGTGTCCCTAAGTCCCCTGGGGAGGGTCACATGTCCCCACGCTTGTCCTATGTCCCTCCC
>NW_009742157.1:0-313 GCF_000703405.1 Apaloderma vittatum | reverse complement strand
TGGAGAAGATATGTGTTAAACACAAACGCAAAACATCCCCCTTGATTTGTTTTTTAAATTTTGTGATGTGCCAGTGCCTGCCTTTTCTTATGTACTCACTAAAACACAAGACTTCTAAGTCGTCTCAGTATGTATCTGATTCATAGGCATTCATAAGAAGCTACGCTGGCAACAGAAGCTGATTGTCCCTCTCTGGAAAGGTAAAATTGTGGAGATATAACCGACACTACAGTTATCTTTTCTCGGCAGGTGTAACAGGCACCTCCCCATAATCCTAACGGCTGCTCAGACATTTTCCAGCCACCACTAGGCC
>NW_009742156.1:0-313 GCF_000703405.1 Apaloderma vittatum | reverse complement strand
CTTTTGGGAAGCTATGAAGTGTGAAAATGATCTTATTTTTAAATAATGCCATGTATGTAGGAGGAGGCTAAGCAAGCAGAAGATATGCAATCAATTTGCAAATGAGAATGAGTGATAAGAAAGATTCATTCTGTAATGGATACATATGCAGACATTTGAAAGTTTGGCAAACATAGGAATAAATATTTTGTAGACGGTATGGAAAAACAGTTAATGTGTAGTTCAGTGTGCATAATGAATAAAAGTTCAGCAAAATCTACACTGAGGTGGAATGTATGTCAGTGGAATAAAAATACCCTTGAGATGATACAAT
>NW_009742155.1:0-313 GCF_000703405.1 Apaloderma vittatum | reverse complement strand
CAATACAGCCCTAGAAGTGTACAGTTCTGCTGTATTCATTGTATGGATGACAACATTTTTTCTGAGAAAATTGCCCTGCACTCCTCTCCATTTAATTGCACTGCTGCAGCTTAACTGCAGAACTAAATTTTGGCTATGAATATAGTCGTCTTTAATATTTTACCAGGAAGAAAGCTACTTTTGTAATGGAAATGCATGTCCACAGGAAGGTCTTACACATTACACCTGGGCAAGCCACTGGGTGTCAAACCAGAAATACCATGCAGTAAGTACTTTCTGAGACAAAAGGCAGTGAACTCTTGCTGACACATGC
>NW_009742154.1:0-313 GCF_000703405.1 Apaloderma vittatum | reverse complement strand
CCATATAGAGCAGAAAATTTCCTGTGTTTTGGAGCATTGCAAAAGAAGCTGGATGAGGGGCCAGAGCTGTGGTAGAAGAGTAGGAACTGGGGTTAAGAAAAGGGGTACAATTTGTTGCCAAGACCCTGCTTCTGCGCCCAAGATAAAAATCTTTTTCAATAATCTCCCAAGCAGATTGCTCTCAAAGCTGCACCAGGAAAGGTTTACACAGGACATTATGAGGCATTTCTTTACTGAAAGGGTAGTCAAACACTGGAACAGGTTTCCTAGCGAGGTGGCCGGTGCCCCAAGCCTGTCAGTGTTTAAGAGGCAT
>NW_009742153.1:0-313 GCF_000703405.1 Apaloderma vittatum | reverse complement strand
CCAGAATTTTAATAATGTCACTGCATGCTTAGATTTCACTCTGCCACCTCTGGAGACTTTATAAACAGAAGAGCACATCTGAACTGAACAATCACAGGGACAATGCTTAAGCTACAGAACAAGACTGATAAATGAGATATTTCCTCCTCCATCTCATATACTGACAGGACTAGAGGACAGAGATGGGTGAACTTGGAAACAATGTGAAAAAGACTAAAGGAGGGAGCCCTGAAGCCTGAAAAGAAATTAGGTATGTGTGACGGATAAGAAGCTAGAAGCTTAAGGTTATCTGATGGGCTAGGGCAAAAGGTGG
>NW_009742152.1:0-313 GCF_000703405.1 Apaloderma vittatum | reverse complement strand
ATGAGGAGCCCTTTCACGAGGAGCCTTGCACGAGGAGCCTCGCATGAGGAGCCCTTTCACGAGGACCCTCACACAAGGAGCCTTGCACAAGGATGCTTGCACAAGGAGCTTTGCACAAGGACTCTCGCACCAGCACCCCCCAGGCAGCCCCCCCATGCTTGTGCACAAGGAAGGGGGGGGGTGTTGCACAAGTAACCTTGCACAAGAGGCCCCTCCCCACCTCCCCCAAGGCTTTTGCACTATTTGCACAAGTGATGTTTCTCCCTCCCCTCCCATCCCTGGGGTCCCACTGTCCCCTTGTGTGTCCCCCCTC
>NW_009742151.1:0-312 GCF_000703405.1 Apaloderma vittatum | reverse complement strand
ACATGGCTTGAGGTGTTTTATTACAGTCTTGCGAAATTCTGGGCACTGCGGAGCTAAATCTAGAGCTTAAACACTTAACTGAAGAATTGATTCTTGGAGCCTGTGCAAATTTATTTCTATTATATCTCATTTTTGTTTAATAGAAAATACTAAAACAGTCTAAAGAGAAATGTTAATATGCGTATTAGTGAAATAGCTGGTATATTTATTATTGCTGGGCATTTTTATTTGTGCCTATTTATATGAAGGAGGCGGTTTGTCTGTGCAGTGATACACAGCTCTGAAAGATTTTCTTCACTGCTTTGTGACTTA
>NW_009742150.1:0-312 GCF_000703405.1 Apaloderma vittatum | reverse complement strand
TCTGCAGTGAATGAAATAAACTAAACAATGTGTGTCAACATCCTATGTGCCTCTGAATGCAGCAGCAAAAACAGATTAGAAGCACATTGCAAGGCTACAGCAGATGCAAAAGCACTTGTCTCGAAAGTTTTCAGTGTACATGCACAATATGAAAAGGGAGCTGGAAAAGTTTTAATAAGAGAATAGGAAAAGCCATCTAATCGTTTCAGGTAGCTTCACATCTAGTTTTCTAGACAAACAAATTAGCCTTCAATAACGAGTGCCATATGGTCTTCTACCAGCAAACTGGAAAGGATATAATGCATCTACAAA
>NW_009742149.1:0-312 GCF_000703405.1 Apaloderma vittatum | reverse complement strand
GCAGGGCCGAGCACAGCCCAGCTCTCCCTGAAAAAGCATCTGCTTCCCAAAGGGGTTTGGGCTCTCCCTGAATCCTGCCCAGCAGGAGCCTGTGGTGGCCTGTGCTGTGGGTCATGGGAGGCTTGGGCTGGCCCAGAGCTCTGTGCTCCTCCAGGAACCTGCTGCAGGTCTGGGCAGACCCCAGAGCAAAAGCCCTGGGCAGGTTTGATCTAGCAGGTCCTCCCAAAGTGGGAGAGTTGGCAGCTGGCACTCACCCACCCTCCCATGATGGGTTTTCATCTCTGCCCTGCACCCAGGGGTTTGCAGCTCCCA
>NW_009742148.1:0-312 GCF_000703405.1 Apaloderma vittatum | reverse complement strand
GGAGAAACTCAACTTTTCTTACCACTTCAGAAAGGTGGTGAATGCTCAATCTAACCTTTTTGCACTGTCAGTACAGAACTGCTCATAACAGTCTTAATATTTCAAAGGAAGCTGGAACGCTGACGAAAATAAGTAGCTATTGTGACCAGATACACCCCCATACTGTGGGAGACAACTGAACACACCCACAGAGATGGAGTTTTGGTGGAAAAACTCATTATGTAACTGGGAAAGTGTGGGTGGCAGGAAGAGTATTGATGCTTTCCTGCATCATGAAGCATAAGCTTTTGAGCAAGTTTCTCAAGAAGAAAA
>NW_009742147.1:0-312 GCF_000703405.1 Apaloderma vittatum | reverse complement strand
TTGGCGCCTGCCGCACGAGTTTGCAAACCGTACGTGAAATCCTCGAAATTAAAGGTTTTAATGACGTACCGGGGTGTAGCAGGGGGCTGCCCCTCTGTCAGGTGCCCTCGGTGCTCGTGTGGGAATCGTAGGGCCCAAGCGCGGGTTATGTGAGACTCCTCGGCCTTTCCAGGGCCCACAGAGCTTTTTTGTCCCCATGCGGCATCACACAGCCAGCTCCGAACCACGGGTTGGTGAACTCCTCATGGAGTTCCGTAAGAACAGGTGTAGAGTCCTGCATGTGAGGAGGAATAACACCAGGCACCAGGACAG
>NW_009742146.1:0-312 GCF_000703405.1 Apaloderma vittatum | reverse complement strand
AAGTTAAGCAAAATAGCAATAAAGTATGTAGAGAATTCTGTGGTTTTTCCTCTATCTTTGACTGAAGACAGGTGAGAGATGTTCAGATACACAAACTTAAATGTAATAAGCCCAAAGTACTGTAGTAGAGCTACCAATAAGCTTGAGTATGGTTTTCCAGAAGTTTTACATACATTTGCATGGGAGACCAGTGATAATGAGATGCCATCTAGTAAATTCAGTAGCAGCAGTTAATAACTTCTATTTCCTAATACATGATTTTTTTTTCCCCTGTAGTTCTCAATCTATGAATAAGCAGAAGTTAAATTAAGA
>NW_009742145.1:0-312 GCF_000703405.1 Apaloderma vittatum | reverse complement strand
TGGTCACAGAACATTGCATTCCAGAGCACCATCATTGCTAAGGAGCAAAAATGCTTTGCGTCACGCAAATCATTTTCTATGGGTAGAAAAGGAAGTTATTAAGGTCTTTATCCTGCAACGCTTCACCACACAAGAATGTTTTGCCCAGAGTGACTAAACACGAGAAAAGGAGTTGCAGAAATCAATTGAATGTGCTGATTGTGTGCCAAAGGGCTAGAGAGTGAAGCAATTTCTTTACTATTTGAGGGCAATTTTCAGCAACTGACACAGTGATTTGCAGATAGCATACATTACCCTGCCAGTTATCTCCTT
>NW_009742144.1:0-312 GCF_000703405.1 Apaloderma vittatum | reverse complement strand
CCCCCAGCCGCTGCGCTGCTCTGATAGCTTTGTACTCCAGACTGTAAATAAAGCAGAGTTTGATAGCTCTGCCTGGGCCCGCAGTGAATACATTTTGTCCTTTAATAGGCAGAAGTGTGTGTGTTGCAAAGCAATTCATGGAGCCCATGACAGTCTTTAAGCATTTTAATATTTTGCAAATGATTTATCCCTGGTAACGAGCAGATGATATACTCCACTTCAAGGGTATGGATTATCTATTAAAGTCCGTGTGTAAAAGGCAGCTGCAGATGACATACTGCTGCAGAGAACGGAAAGTACAACTTATCTTTT
>NW_009742143.1:0-312 GCF_000703405.1 Apaloderma vittatum | reverse complement strand
ACACTCAAAACTTTCAACAAGTATTAGTCATCTCTGCAAATACAGGGACAGAATAAAGTCCTTTTTATTTTTCTGTACTATGTCATCCCCCTGAAAAGAAATTAATTTAAGGATTTGAAGTGATATCTGGGCAGAAACAGTTCTAATAAGCACTATGATAACCTGAGAAAACGCTACGCACATCTTTGACTGCCTTCCAAAGCGAGCATCTGCTCAGACAGATGGTGGGTGAGGGTCTCAGAAGTTACAGAGCCAAAAAGAATTAGCTGTTTCTCCTCAATTTGATTTTCTGCCAATTAAGAAACTAATATT
>NW_009742142.1:0-312 GCF_000703405.1 Apaloderma vittatum | reverse complement strand
ACGCCTGGGCGTGCATGCGCCGTGGGCACCACAACAACACGTGTGCAGGCACCATGGGCTGGTGTGCAATGGCACACATATGACAGTACGTATGTGCCATAGCATGTATGTGCTGTAAATTGGCGTGTAACAGCACACACACGCGACAGCCTAGCGTGCAACTTGTGAGCACACCTTTGGAGTGATGTGCAGTAGCACACACGTGTGCCACAGGCTGGCAGGCAGCAGCACACATACGTGCCCGCACAAGAGGCTGGTGTGCAATTGCTTTTGCACGCGAATGCACGTGTGAGTGCTCGTGTGCAACAAGCC
>NW_009742141.1:0-312 GCF_000703405.1 Apaloderma vittatum | reverse complement strand
CTGCAGAGCCTCCCTGCCCTCAGGCAGATCAGCACTTCCACCCGGCTTGCGGCCCTCTGACTGTCCCAGACCCCTTCCAGCAGGCCCTGTCCCTGTGGGGGGCTTTGGGCTGCACCAGGGGGGCTGTGTGTGGTGGTGCCAGCTTGGTGGAACTGGGCCAGAGCTGGGGGTGCTACTGACAGGGTCTGGGCCAGGCTGGGTTTTGCCCAGGGGGGAGTTTTGGGCCAGGGGCTTTGCCCAGCAGCAGCAGCCACTTGTCAAGGCATCACACTGTGGGAGGGAAACATGTGGGTCTCATTGTGGAAAATAGGC
>NW_009742140.1:0-312 GCF_000703405.1 Apaloderma vittatum | reverse complement strand
AATTTTGCCATTTTCCCCTTAAATATGGTGTGGAGGCTTTTTTTTTTTTTATAGCAAGCCACAGCTTTCAGCCAAGTTAACCAATGAAAATAATTAGAAGTATGAGAAGGACTCCCTGTGGATCTTACTGATCCAGGTCTCTTTGACTACGCAAGTACCTGCTTCTTTGACCATCAGAATCCACCTATTGTAAAAATGTCCTTAACATTTGAATGTGTTCACAGAGGTAGTTTTAATCATCCACCTGACAGTCAAACAAGGATTTTACCCATGTGGGCAGCCTCAGAGCTCTATTTTGCAACTACTCACAAT
>NW_009742139.1:0-312 GCF_000703405.1 Apaloderma vittatum | reverse complement strand
TGTAAAATCAGGCTGGTTTTAAGTAAAAAACTCCATCTTCCTCCTGCATTCAGTTTTGTAAAATTTTCTTTCAAAGCTGACTTGAAGGTTTCTGAGAAGATGAATATCCCCACCTGAGACATTAGAGACTCTGATGTGAAGGGAAAGTGCCTAAATTTTCAGGGCTTTACCTAGTAGGACAAAGCATTTTACCCTTTTTGGTAATCTTGAGGTGTTTAGAGGGTGTTTGTTGGAGAGAGGCTTGGAGGTTGAGATCTGAAAGTAACACTGACCTGTAAAAGCACTATTGTGCATCCTAGGTGGCTGTGATCA
>NW_009742138.1:0-312 GCF_000703405.1 Apaloderma vittatum | reverse complement strand
GTTCTGTATAAGAATAAGGGAAGTTGAAACCTCACTTGAAAATGCATTTTTTTGCTTGTGGAGACTATGTACATTCAACAACATTTGATTTACATATATTATGTATAATTATTCTAAATAAAAGTATTCTAAAGTAAAAGCAAATACTAACAGCAGTTTCGTAATGTTTACCTCCCACTTTACCTCACCCTTGCAAGATTTGTATCTGTGCACTGCATACATTGCTTGAAATCTACTGCTTCATAGGAAATTTTCCTTTTTATAGGTTGTAATAATGCCAACAGCAAACTTGAGTGGTTCCCTTTTTTTTTT
>NW_009742137.1:0-312 GCF_000703405.1 Apaloderma vittatum | reverse complement strand
CCAGGGGCATTATTACCCACGGAATACCTTTTGCTCTTTAGCATGATTCACTCAGCACAAAACAAAACCCACTAATGCAGCACCACGGCATTTTCAGCAAGAACATCCTTTGGACACCAAACATATCTACTTCAAGAAATGCCTTAAGGTCCCTTCTCCATCCGTCCTTACTACCACCTGCTATCACTGTGACAGCAGCAGCAAGAAAGAAATGAGAGCAGGCAGTGACGCTTTGCTGCTCCAAACCTACAAGCAAAGCAATCAAGGCAACATTCGGTTGATCCAACATGAAGATACCACAACTGAATACAA
>NW_009742136.1:0-312 GCF_000703405.1 Apaloderma vittatum | reverse complement strand
GGATCAAATGTAGATGACACTGGGATAGGCATAGTAACATCAGAAGCAGAAACACTAGCACAGATGAAGTACAACAGTACTTCATTAGGGGCTCCAGGTACTTCATCAGGGGCTCAATTCAAATGCCTTTATATGAATGCCCACAGGATGGGCAATAAACTAGTTTCAAAGAGGAGAGGAGATAAAACCAGACTCATTATAGACGAGCCAGGAGGATGTATCCCAGGGTTAGGGGTGAAAACAATGACGCAGGTCAAGTGCATCCACTCCAACATGTAGGGCACAAGCAACAGTAACAGATGCTCCTCAATT
>NW_009742135.1:0-312 GCF_000703405.1 Apaloderma vittatum | reverse complement strand
TAAACATCATCTTAGGGCCTGAAAAGATTTTTGGGAAAAAAAAAAAGATTCCGACTCTCTGGTATCTCTTCAATCAAAAGGGACAGGGGTCTCATTGCATTAAGCAGTGATTATTTGTGAGACTCTTAATTTCTGGAATACCTGCAGAAAGAGGACAACGCTGTTGGCACTGTATACTCTGCTCAATCTCACCATAATGTTCTGTCAGGCACTAATAAACAGAGCTAAATGCGTCGCTTGGATTGTGCACTCCGCAGTAAGTAGTCTTTGTCATTTGTAGAACATCTCATTTCAAGTCTATTTGCTGGAATA
>NW_009742134.1:0-312 GCF_000703405.1 Apaloderma vittatum | reverse complement strand
CCCCAAGCACACCCACACGCACACACAACTGTCTGTCTCCAGTAGAGAATGACAGAATCACAGAGGCTGGAAGGCAGCCAGCTTCTACCTTCTCTGTTCATCCTCTTCAGGCTTGATTGTTGTCAGGAGCTCCTTTCTCACCCAGACCAACCTCCTGCAATGTTGCTTGACTACCCTACCAAGCAGGTCCTTGAGGAGTTCAGTCTGCTCTTCTGAAGTCCAGGCTAGTGAGCTGGCTGTGAACCCTCCTTCTTGTTCTAGAGGTCTTGAATTCGACCGTTTTATGGTTGCTGCAGCCAAGGCTGCCCTTGA
>NW_009742133.1:0-312 GCF_000703405.1 Apaloderma vittatum | reverse complement strand
GGGAGGGAAAGGGGAGGGAAAGGAGGAGAAGGGAAGGAAAGGGGGGGAAGAGGGGGAAATATTGAAGTGTTACATTCTTCACTGTTTATCTCACTTGTGCACTAGTTAAAAATCTACAGTATTTGCTTCTTTTAATACACTGCCAACATTAAAGATATTATTTCATATTCTTATTACACATATTTTGATAATCTATTCTTACTAATACATGGATGTCCACTGACTGATGTTCTTCCATATTTTCAAGATCTTCTATTTCTGCATTTGTTATTCTTATTTTTATTCCGCCTAATTTCATTTACAATTAAAGAT
>NW_009742132.1:0-312 GCF_000703405.1 Apaloderma vittatum | reverse complement strand
CGCCTCCACCAAGCACTACATCACCACCAGGAACCACAACGAGCTCAGGTACAGCCATGTTATATCCTTAGCTTCTACTATGTCTCGAAAGTCTTTGTTTCACCCCCTGCAAGGTCCATGACCATCAGATGGAGCATCTGTAGTGAAGGGACTCCTTCTGTCTCCCAGCTATGCTGGTTTGAAAGCATCTGAGTGCTCCAGTTTCTTCTAATGACTCACTGTGTGATCCTGGTCCTGGACATATCTGGTCAGGCTGCTGATGTCTGTTTGGGAATGGTTGGCCAGCTGCCTTGAATAAAGCTCCCATGTTCG
>NW_009742131.1:0-312 GCF_000703405.1 Apaloderma vittatum | reverse complement strand
TCACGTCATCAAAGAAGCCCTTCTCCGGGGCATCTGCAAGGACAGCACTCGTGCGGGGACAATAGCTGAGCAGAAAGAGGCCCCTGCTACCCCACACCACAACATCAGGCCATACCAGGGGGCTTGTCCTCCACACACTGCCCATCCCGGCGGACGTGGCCACGGGCACAGACGCAGCGGTAGCTGCCCTCCGTGTTTTCGCACACCTCCTGTGCTCCTGTGCACACCGGCTCCTCGGCGCTGGCACACTCATCTACGTCTGGGGGGGAAGGCAGGGCTCAGGTGGTGGAGAGGGGGCAGAGTTGCCCCCCA
>NW_009742130.1:0-312 GCF_000703405.1 Apaloderma vittatum | reverse complement strand
GGGCAGCCTGGGCCAGGGCTCTGTCACAATGAAAAAACTATTTCGTAACATTTAAGACAGTAAAGCATCAGCTCTGTCAGGCTGGGCAGACCCGAGCTCAGAGGAGGCTCTGTCCCCTCCATGGACATCCCCACCACAGGCAGCCCCCCGTGCCAAGCCCCTCGCCACCATGCCCAGTGACACTGGCCCACCATCTGCATGGGTGGTCCGCCAGCCCCATGGGGCCATGCAGCCCCTCACCCGACTGTTTGGGAAGTTCCTAAGGCAGAAGGCGATGCCCACTCGAGGCAATTCCCATAGGAGAGGCTGGGG
>NW_009742129.1:0-312 GCF_000703405.1 Apaloderma vittatum | reverse complement strand
CCAACCCGAATTGTTCTATGATTCTATGATTATTGAATGTGTTCATCATTTACACGAAGGCTTTGTCATCTATTTCAAACCCATCGCCTTGCTCTACCATCACAGTGCTACTGAATGCAAGACTGCTCCTAAATAAAATGTCAGTGTTAAGCAGAGAGCAGTCTTAAGGCAAAAAATTTTTCTGGCAACTATGCAGCAAAAAGGGTACTAGGGACAAGCCACCAACATCTGCCATTCTGAACTACTGCAGTGAGCTTCTGTGGTGGGGAAAAATTGGCTAAAGCAGGTGTCCTGGGTTTAGCTAAAACCCAG
>NW_009742128.1:0-312 GCF_000703405.1 Apaloderma vittatum | reverse complement strand
GCATTCCAATGCCTCGTCACTCTCCATCAGGTTATAATGTCTGAATGCTTAGCTTTGGTAAGCAGGTTTTTTGACAATGCATTTTTCTTTGCTCCAAGCCAGGCATTATTTCCCAAGATACAGAAACACTGCAGAATACAGTCTAGTCGAAGGCAATATTGAAGTTGCAGCTCAAAGTAGCATTGCCCTGCAGACAGGGAACTAAGGCAGGTAGATATACATTCCATGGTAGGACGGCTTTCTAAGCGTAGTTCTGCTATTGCATGAGTTTCAATAAGGCCAATGCCGGGTCCTGCACCTTGGCCACAACAA
>NW_009742127.1:0-312 GCF_000703405.1 Apaloderma vittatum | reverse complement strand
TGGGTGACATTATATGAACCCTCTTAATGTGTGTCATATCTATTTTTCTCACTGTGACTAATCAGTTAAACAGTAGGAGCGAAGAGTTTCTCTGCCGAAACTGCAGCCATTTCCCTGCCATCACCTCAACTTGTCTAGGAAGGTAGAAATAGCGGATGATTCCCTCCGTAGAGCTGGTTCCTCTGATCCACAGTCAGTAGCTCCTGCATTTCCCACAAGTGACAGGCAGGGACAATGACCAGGAGATAAGTAATACACATTTTTAGCACCTTTTCCTTCTGGTCTCTGGATGGTGTTTTTTCTCATAAACAT
>NW_009742126.1:0-312 GCF_000703405.1 Apaloderma vittatum | reverse complement strand
GCATACTTCTTGACTGGAAAAGTATGAGCTTCTTGAAGGGTGCTACCTGCTGTGCCTGACATTTCTTTGGGTTGGGTGGAGGAGAGTGCTACTCACAACTACATCTGCCAACTCTTTAGGAAAGCCCAAAGGAACTTTGCGACAGCCCAAGTCTTTGAACGTGCCAGAAGAAGGCAGCAAGAGGCCTGTTCCTCGCGCACCACGTGGCAGAGTGGCCTGTGGAGTGGTGAAATCCACTTTGGAGAGTGCCCGGTCTGCCTTGCCTCCAGCTGCTGGGAGTGGACCATCTAAAGAAATTCCCATGCAGAGGCA
>NW_009742125.1:0-311 GCF_000703405.1 Apaloderma vittatum | reverse complement strand
TTATCACCAAGTGTGGCAGCCTCTGGTCTAGACAACACAGGCCCCAGGGCTTTGCCCTGAGCTGTTTCCTCCTAAGCACTCCAACAGTCACAGCCAGGCACAGATCTGTTTCTGTCCTGACAAGTACAGCCTGGTGTGAGGGCTGGGCTGCTGCCCGATTCCTTCCCTCTGCTGCAATAAGCTGTTCAGCCATGGTTTTCCAACAGGGGGTATTTTTGTGGCCCATGGGCTGTAGAGCACCCACAAGCTAAAATATTTGAGTGAGAAAACTGGAGTTAAGTGATGGAAGGAAAATAGCACCCAGTGAGCTG
>NW_009742124.1:0-311 GCF_000703405.1 Apaloderma vittatum | reverse complement strand
AACATTTATAAAATTTATAAACATTTACAAAATTACAACTCAGGGCTGAGACCAGCTCATCCCTTGCTCCAGGACAAGGTTGGGATGCACCGAGCAGCTCTGCACACCCCCAGGGTGGGGACGATGCCCCCAGCACCCCCTGACACGGTTCCCTCTCCACCTTACGCACCCCGTCCCCTCCCCGCCACCCTCATGCCTTCCGCTTCACCCCCACGCATTAATTTTATCTCTCGGCCAGGTTTCCTGTTTGCAGTTGTAGAATCACAGACTGGCCTGGGCTGAGGGACCTCAGAGATCATTTAATCCAACCT
>NW_009742123.1:0-311 GCF_000703405.1 Apaloderma vittatum | reverse complement strand
TTACCAAATTAAACCAGCTCTGGGCAGCTTGTTTTCCTATATTTTAACCAAATTAAACCAGCTCACTATAGGAGACAGTTAGTTTCGAGCCAGCAAAGGGCCAATTTTGTCAAGTGTACACTTTTCTTCTGTTCAGGCCATTGCCAGGACAACATCATTTGTTCAGCTGCCTCATGTGCTGCTGAGCCAGTAGCTTTGGCCTGACAACGTTTCAGCTTCACTCCATGCCTACATACCACTCGAGGGCAGAAGGCAGAAATCACTCACACTAACTCAAGCTCCGTTGCCAGGGATGCCCTGAGAGCTGCCAT
>NW_009742122.1:0-311 GCF_000703405.1 Apaloderma vittatum | reverse complement strand
ATAAATCCGACATTATTTGCCAATACTGTGTGTCAAACTCTCTGTTGATGCACCAAAATTACCATGAAAATTTTATCTAGACAGGGGAAAATAAACAGAACAACCATTTCAGTGTTATTTAGATAATGCACAATATCTTATTTAAGGAGATATATTTCTTCCATATCAACTATCCAGTATGTCTGGCAATATCATAAAAATCTACCTGATTTTATGGTATTTTCTAATATTATTTTCTGCTCTTTAAAGAGACAAAAAACTAAGAATCCACAGAAACAAAGAAAGTAAAATGAGAGCTAAAAGGTGATCAA
>NW_009742121.1:0-311 GCF_000703405.1 Apaloderma vittatum | reverse complement strand
AGTACGGCCAGAGCTGGTGGTGATGCTGGAGGCAGTCAGTGAGACCATAGGATGTTACATAGATTTTTGTTGTGGACATATCATTAAGGTATTTGATGCTGATATGATAGATGATACAATAACAGTCAAAACAAAGTTAAGAAAGCCACTGCTTTTGATTGAAAACACGAGAAAGAGAAAGCAAAGGAAAAAAGTAGCAGGTTAACACAAAACTGGAAGAAAAAGAACAAAAGAAAAGCAACATTCTCTTTGGAAAATAATTCAATCAAAAGCAAAGTCTGAGTGCATCAAATAGAAAATCCATCTTGAAC
>NW_009742120.1:0-311 GCF_000703405.1 Apaloderma vittatum | reverse complement strand
TGACTGTCTTGTACTAATAAAATATTACCTAAGTAACTTGAAAGTTGTGAAGTCAAATAATGATTTATAACAGCCATCGTGAAGTGTACAAGATGATATCACAGGCCTTGAAAGTGCAGGCACAAGGTGATACCAGACGGCTCAGAGCTATAAACACTACTCAGAAATGGTCAATTACTGTTTGCTAAAGGAATGCAGCCTTGTAATAGAGTAGAACTAGCTTTATGAATAGCAGAAAAGCAAAGAAATGTATCCAGCATTCCTACAATTCAGATAAAGCATGACATTCTAAGACAAAGAATGAAAAAAAA
>NW_009742119.1:0-311 GCF_000703405.1 Apaloderma vittatum | reverse complement strand
CCCATTGCCTCTGGTCCTGCCACTGGGCACTGCTGGAAGATCCTGTCTCTATCTTCTTTACACCTTTCCTTCAGGTATTTATACAAATCAATGAGATTGCCCCGAGCCCTCTCTTCTCCAAGTTGAAGACTCCTTGCTGCCTCAGTCTTTCCTCATAAGAGGGATGCTCATGTCTCTTTATCATTATTGCAGCCCTTTGTGGGACTTTTTCTGCTCTGTCCATGTCTCTCTTGTACCAAGGAGTCCAGGACTGGACACAGGACTCCAGGTTTGGCCTCATCAGTGCCAAGTAGAGGGGAAGGATCACCTCC
>NW_009742118.1:0-311 GCF_000703405.1 Apaloderma vittatum | reverse complement strand
GGAACAGGTGGTTCCGTTGCCATGGGAGCGCCCTTCTGTTGTCAGTTCCAGGGGAGCCCCCCAGTGTTGTCGGTTCCAGGGGAGCCCCCCAGTGTTGTGGTTCCTGGGGAGCATCCCAGCATCCTCGGTTCCTGAGGAGCACCCCAGCACTGTCAGTTCCTGGGGAGCACCCCAGTGTCGTCGGTTCCCGGGGAGCATCCTGCTGTCTCCTGGCCGAGGCGTGGAGCCATGGAGCCGGCGGACGCTGCACCAGGGCACTCAGCGAGGACAAAGGCACAGGGCAGGCAGAAGCCACCCAACACGAGTGAGGT
>NW_009742117.1:0-311 GCF_000703405.1 Apaloderma vittatum | reverse complement strand
TGCTAGATAACATTTGTTAAAAGAATATAACTAATCTACTGACTACGTTGCATGACATTGCAGGATTTTTGTGAAGCTTGTTTTATTCTGAGGAAGGATGTGATTTGAACAGAGCCTTATAGAAATAATTGCTGATCACAGTGATAGTAGTTTGGAGAGGCAAAATAAGCTTCTTGTCATAAGCAGTTTTTCCTGATGTTTTAAATATTCTTCATGTCAAAAGAGAGATCATTATAAGCACTTATAATGTAACACCATGAAATCACATGAAATTATAGGGCTGTTAGTTTGACTTCTGTTCCAGGAGAGCT
>NW_009742116.1:0-311 GCF_000703405.1 Apaloderma vittatum | reverse complement strand
GCAGATCCACTCCCAAAGCCCCCGGTCCAATGCTGTCTCCTTCAGTTAAAAAACCCCACAGATGTTCCCAGCTGTTGACCTTGTGTGTGTTGCATTGTCTCCCCTTCTGCTGTCCCTGCAAGCTCTGCAAACCCTTTACATCTGCAGCATCCTGATGCCACCTCAGCGAGGTGTTAGATCTCACCTTAAAGCGCAGAGAGCTTGCACCCTTTTTGGTTTCTTTCCTATTTACACGGTCGATATTGCCCTCTCCTCTGTCTCTCCAGAGGTTTAATGAAGTCATCGAAAAAGAGGTCACCCTGCGGAACAGC
>NW_009742115.1:0-311 GCF_000703405.1 Apaloderma vittatum | reverse complement strand
CATTGGGACTGTACACAGAAATGTGAAGCTGGATCAGCCTAAAGATTTTCTGGTGGTGTTATTGCAACCTGACCACCTTGCATTTTCTCATCCTGAAAAGGAATGGGTTAGGAGTGAGCAGCTACTGTGTGGTTCTTTGTTGTTGGCTGGTGAGTTCAAACTATGACAGAGTCCTGGAATGTGTGTGGCTGTAGGAGACTTTTGAAGGTCATCTAGTCCAACCTCCTTCCAGTGATGGCTTGTTGCAAACCCCACTCTACAGGACCTTGAATGTTCTGTAGGATGGGGCTTCCACCACGTCTCTGGGCAAC
>NW_009742114.1:0-311 GCF_000703405.1 Apaloderma vittatum | reverse complement strand
AGAGAGGCACAAACAGGCCCTCAGGCACATGCAGATGCATATGCCCATGAGGCAGCACAGCCTCTCCCCACACTTGGAGAACCAGGACTCCACTAGCCAGCTCTCTGCCTCTGTACTCCCGACAGCTTTAGGCAAGTCCTTGAAAGCCCATTGCTGAGAAGGTAAATCTGCCATCCCTGGTAGATACGCTGACAGAGGAGGGGTTTTGTGGCTTGCACACAAGGAGTTCAGTCAATTGTGTTTTCACTACAGGAAAGAGATGTATTGAGATCTGAGCCACAGGGTTTTATCTTATTCACATGACATTTGTT
>NW_009742113.1:0-310 GCF_000703405.1 Apaloderma vittatum | reverse complement strand
GCGGGTTCTTTTCTTTTTTAGCTGCAGACATTAGTTTAGTAAAGCATGAACAGAGCCACGATACCAGTCAGTAGTGTGGAGTCATAAATTGTTTCTCAGAACGCCTCTGGAAACAAGGCGTGCCAAATTGCTTTACAGCGCGTTTGTGATAACAGTGCTGAAGAAAATAACGTTTAAATACAATTTCTCCCTGACGTAGGAAAGGGATAAGGGAAGACATAAACCAAATAATTAACACCTCCTGGATGACTCCAGTTCTGTGTGTGGAAGGACAAGAGGGAAGTAAATAGTGGGGTGGAAGGGGCTGGCT
>NW_009742112.1:0-311 GCF_000703405.1 Apaloderma vittatum | reverse complement strand
GAATGTGTTGAGCTGGAAGGGACCTTTAAAAAGGTCACCTAGTCCAACTCCCTTGCAGTGATTAGGACAACCTCAAACCAGGTGCTGGCCGGTGCCAGCTTTGGAGCTGAGGTGCTGGCACGGGTCGGGGACAGAGGCACCACTGGGCTGTGGGAGAGGGTCGCCGACACCAGCTTCATCCTCGGCACACCGTGACGCTCTGCGCGGAGCTAACACCTCCCGCCCTTCTCAGCGGCCGGCCATCCCTCCCTCCCTCCCGGCAAAGGTCTCGCTACCGCGGGGGTCCCACCGTCCGCCCCCGGATCATCTCG
>NW_009742111.1:0-311 GCF_000703405.1 Apaloderma vittatum | reverse complement strand
GCTCCTGGCCAGGCCCTCAGTACTGCTCCTGTCCGTTGTCTGTGAGGCTGCTCATCTCTGGCTCCACAGAGCAGCTTTTGACTGGCTCCATGTCCTCGTTCGTGCTCCCGTCAAAAGCATGGTCATCGTTCAACATGGCCGTCAGCGGCCCCAGCTCCTCCTGCATCTCTGGCCTGGTGGCAAGGAGAGCATGCTCCTGGGGGGAGGTCCCACCACAGGCCCCTGCTGCCTCTTGATCCCGGGCCAGCTCCACTTGTTTCATCCGGTTGTAGGACTTGTAGAGCTCCTGTGTCGCAGCTTCGATGGTCTGG
>NW_009742110.1:0-311 GCF_000703405.1 Apaloderma vittatum | reverse complement strand
TCCTGGATCTCTATGGTCAGATAGACCCTCTGGGATGGTCCTCCTGGGTCTCTATGGTCAGACAGATCCTCTAGGATGGTCCTCCTGGATCTCTATGATGGGTTGGGTGGTTGTTCTGCGTCTTCATGGTGGGATAGAGCTGCTGGGATGGTCCTCCTGGGTCTCTGTGGTGGATTTGGAGATGTTTTGGGGTGGTCCTCCTAGATCTCTATGGTAGGATGGGTCCTCCAGGATGGTCCTCCTGGGTTTCTGTGGTGAGATGGTCCCTTTGGGATGGTCCTTTTGGAACTCTAGGGTGAGATGGACCTTCT
>NW_009742109.1:0-310 GCF_000703405.1 Apaloderma vittatum | reverse complement strand
ATTGAAATCAAACATCTATTTCTGTAATATGTAAATACACTCAGAAGAAGAAATACCGTAAAAGAAGATCTGCAGTTTTAAGCAGCTGACCTAGCTCTTAATTATTGAACATAGTGTGCTCACAAACATGGTCATTGTTTGGGCATGCATTCTGGAAGCTGGTAGCATGGCCAGGGTACTAAATAAAAATAATCTCAAGTGCATTGTCTACCTCCTGGAATAAAATGTACGTCGTTTTGAGAGCGCTGGGATAACAACACCAATGTTTGAAATCAAATACTTTTTATTTTGAGGGAACGTCTGCCTTTTT
>NW_009742108.1:0-310 GCF_000703405.1 Apaloderma vittatum | reverse complement strand
TAAAAAGGGAAAAAAGAGGATCTAAAAGGGGATGAAAATGTATCTAAAGGGGGAAAAAAGAATCTAAAGGGGGTGAAAAAGCATTTAAAGGGGGAAAAAACACCTAAAGGGCGGAAAAAAGCATCTAAAAGGGGGTAAATAGTGTCTAAAAGGGGCCAAAAGGATCTAAAAACGGGCAAAAAGGAACTAAAAACGGGGAAAAAGGAACTAAAAAAGGGCAAAAAGGATTTAAGAAAGGGGGAAAAGGATCTAAAAGGGGGGAAAAAGCATCTAAAGGGAAGAAGAATCATCTAAAGGAGGTGGAAAAGGA
>NW_009742107.1:0-310 GCF_000703405.1 Apaloderma vittatum | reverse complement strand
CTTCTGAAAACTGACTGTGTCTGGACATGAGTGGGTTTCCTTGCTTTTGCACTTCTGATTCTCTCACCATTCCTACAGAGGGGCAGAGAGCAAGTGGTTGTGCAGACACTGACCGTTGAGCCAGGGCCAACCCAGCCCTGACTGGCACAGACATTAGCCCCAACTGGGTCTAAGCTGGACAGAGAGATGTAGAGAAGGAGCCAGAAGTCCAGTTCGTGCTCTCAGCCAGCAAATCAGTGAGATAGAGGGTTGTGCTTCTTGCCGCAGGCCACAGACCAGGGCTTGTTCCCCTCTCACCCGGTCACCCTCA
>NW_009742106.1:0-310 GCF_000703405.1 Apaloderma vittatum | reverse complement strand
AGCCTGCCGTGTGCATGGAGCTGCTGCTGGCCCAGGGCTTGCATCTCATCCCCTCCACCCCAGCCCTTTAGTTTGTATTTTTATAAATATATATAGAAATATATATATGATGCAAAGTGCAATAGAGACAAGACCCCGCGTTGGCCGGGAAGTCCTTGTGTCTCCATCTCCCCTCAGACTGTAACATACCTTGTTCTCTTTGCTGTCCTGGCACTACAGGACAGGGTGCTGGGTCGTTTACATTTTTTTTTAATTATTTTTATTATTGTTATTATTATTATTGTTTTGCTGTTTCCCCATGTCCTGCTGG
>NW_009742105.1:0-310 GCF_000703405.1 Apaloderma vittatum | reverse complement strand
TGCACACTTGTTAAGACCTTGAAGGTGAACGGTCGGAACAGATAACCTGGTCTGGATGGGGTCTGTAGTGGCTTGACTCAATGAAGATAAGAGAAGAGTATAATGAGGTTTTAGAGGAAAGCCAAGCAAGGCTTTGATTTTGGTCTGTTGGTTTCCTACTGCTTTATCAGCAAGGAAAAGCTCTACAAGCAAATAGCGGCACCTGTGGGAGCTGGAAGGAGAAACTGGAGGAACTTTGAGGAACTGCATAAATTTCCTGAGAAACATACAGTGAGGCAGAGTTAAGTTTTTGTTCTGGATTTTCTGAGAG
>NW_009742104.1:0-310 GCF_000703405.1 Apaloderma vittatum | reverse complement strand
GGCTTTTCCAGCCTGAATGGTTCTGTGATTCAAGTGTTGTCGATGATGGATGTTACGCGGAGCCAGAAGCGCTGGCCACAGTCGACGATCCTCTGGTGCTGTGAGCTGTGCGGGGCATGGCAGTGCCAGCGTGGGGCTGGGGTTGGTGCCCCACCTTGACAGTCACCACCAATCCTGCTGAGGTTGGCGTGCGAGAGAGGCAGCTGCAGAGGAGGCGATGGTGTCACCACTCAGGGCGGCAGCAGGACACGAGGACACCTTCACCTGAGGTGCACCTGGGAGCGGATGCTTCGGCCACAGCGGGGCCGAG
>NW_009742103.1:0-310 GCF_000703405.1 Apaloderma vittatum | reverse complement strand
CTAAGCATCCGGTTTGAGAGTGCTTGTCATTGTAAATACTTTCACAGGTTCCTGCTGTCAATGATATCTTCATTCAATTATTGTGAATGATTGATTCTCTTATTTCCAGATACTGGTAATAAGCCTCTTGGTGGTTTGGCCTGAACATGCTCTTCTGATTGATTCTCTTGAACTCGGACTAAATATAGTAGTTGTAGGCTCTCAGTATTTTTTGTCCGTTTTAGAAGACAAAACCAAAAATTGCTTAATTTGATCTGATACTAAAAATTCCTCAAAAGACCGTCTTCTTAGGGCATTGAAACTTTTTTCT
>NW_009742102.1:0-310 GCF_000703405.1 Apaloderma vittatum | reverse complement strand
TGAACAGAACCAGCAGCAGATTAGTAGTCTTCTGCAGTGTCAGGAACAAGGCAGGTGAGATCCTCCAAGGAATATAAACCAGCACTGTAAATTTGTGTTTAGGTGCATGACTGGCTTTCCTGATGTCTTGCTTTGGCAGAAAATGACTTATTGCAAGGGATATTCTCTGTTTAATTATCCTTTTATTTCTTTCAAGACACTCTACAAAATATACTTCCATTCTGGGGAAACACTTCCTCAAGTGCAACTGGTGAGTTACTGTGTTTCTTTACTTTCTGTTTTGTCAATGATTTTTCTTTTTTTGTTCTTT
>NW_009742101.1:0-310 GCF_000703405.1 Apaloderma vittatum | reverse complement strand
ACCAAGACAACTGTTAACTCTCTCATCTATGTCACTCCCCTTTTCCCGCTTGTGAAACAAGTGTGTTGGAAGCTCTGTTCTCCACCTTCAGGATGTGCTCTTGCCTGAAAAGACATTTTAGCTCAGTCCTGTGATGAGACATGGAGTTGCTGTAATGGGTGAATGAGGATTCAGTTAAGTGAATTCTGAGCTCTCGGTTAGGCAGAAACATTCTTGGGCCTGGTTGCTCTTTGCAGGGTCAATAAGACCTAAGGACAAGGAATTATATATGCTTCTCTGCATAGCCACTACCTCCTCACACAGCACTTAT
>NW_009742100.1:0-310 GCF_000703405.1 Apaloderma vittatum | reverse complement strand
ATTTTTTCCAAATTCCTCCTCCATTTTGTCCCAATTGGGGCTTTTTGTTCAAATTTTTTTTCTAAATGGACATTTTTCTCTTTTTTTCAATTTTTAACTTTTCTCAAAATTTGTGAAAAATTTGAAATTTTTTCCCAAATTTCTTTGTCCCAATTGGGTTTTTGGTTCAAATTCGTTTTTAAATTGACATTTTTTTCTTTTTTCAACTTTTAAATTTTCTCAAAATCTGTGAAAAATTTGAAATTTTTTCCAAATTTTTCCCCAATTTGTCCCAATTGAGGTTTTTGTTAATTTTTTTTTGCTTTTTGCT
>NW_009742099.1:0-310 GCF_000703405.1 Apaloderma vittatum | reverse complement strand
TCTGTGATTCTGTGATTCTGTGATCTCAAGAGCTTCAGAGGAACCGCAGCCCTGGAGGGTGCAGAAAAGGTGCCAAAGGGATCTAGGAACCAAATGAGTCACAGGCAGGATGGAAATGGGGCTGGGCTTGGCTTGAGGATCTCAGGAGCTGTGGGCACAGCCCCATTCCTGGTGGTGTCTGGATTTATCCCGGCTGCCCTAGAGCTGGAGCCCCTCACCTGGCCACCAGGGCAGGAGGGGACCGGGTCCCTCAGGCGGGCATGGCGTGATGGGGAGAGGGGGTTGGAGATCCGCCTCGCCTCCTCGTTGT
>NW_009742098.1:0-310 GCF_000703405.1 Apaloderma vittatum | reverse complement strand
AAGGTGATGGTGACGACGATGTGACAGTGATGGTGACAAGGAGGATGATGGTGATGATGATGGTGACAATGAGGGTGACAGTGATGATGGTGATGGTGACAATGATGGTGATGAGGGTGATGGTGACAATGGTGACGCTGGTGGTGGTGAAGGTGATGGCGATGATGATGTGACAGTGGTGGTGATGGTGACAAGGAGGGTGAGAGTGACAATGACGGTGAAGATGGTGGTGACCATGGTGATGGTGAAGGTGATGATGATGTAACAACGGTGGTGATGGTGACAATGAGGGGGGTGGTGGGGGTGATGG
>NW_009742097.1:0-310 GCF_000703405.1 Apaloderma vittatum | reverse complement strand
GGCGGCCTTCGTTCGGGTGCCCTTATGCGAGGCAGGCCCCGAGCCCCATCGGATCATTCCCTCTCTTGATCTCGTCATTTCAGCTGGGGCGCGGGTCTTCCTGTCGGAGCACATTTTCTTCTGTTTGTGTAATTATTGGGTAACTTGTGGTTTGTGCATCGGAAGCTGGGCTTGGAAATAATCACCTCCCTCTCCTAATCATACATGCTCAGCCACACTGTTATCGCCGCTGCTTTTACGTGGTGATGCTTATTTTTTTGCGTTTAGAAAACGATCAGATAAAGCAACATGATCTCTTATAGTGAAGTTG
>NW_009742096.1:0-310 GCF_000703405.1 Apaloderma vittatum | reverse complement strand
AAAAAGGAAAAGTGCTGAAATGGACCACATAGTTTTCTCTTTATATGACTATCAAGGCAGGGACAGGTGTCTATTTTATCCAGATTCCTGTTTGAACAAATACACTACACTAGTTGAGGGCTGGTTTCATTTTTAATAGTAAATATTCTGTCAATAACAACCTTGTACCTGAAACAGGAGGTTTTTTATTTATATTAATCAAAGTAATTGGAGCACAAAAATTACTGCTAACAAGTAGACACAGGACAACAGGTTCTAGCCGACATGAAGTGCTTTTTGGAAGTGGCACCACTGAGGTAAAGAAATTTTA
>NW_009742095.1:0-310 GCF_000703405.1 Apaloderma vittatum | reverse complement strand
GGCTCTGCACTCCTGCAGGAGACCTCCTGTCCCATGTGACAGTGGCCAGGCATCAGCAACCACCTCAGATACACAGGGGCCTCTATGAATGGCTCTCGATGTCCGTAGCCATGAAATTGTGCTCTGTCTGGAAAGAGAAAGAGCTAATCGGAAGGTTTAAAAAACACAGGAGCACCTTTTTGTTTACTTCTTGAAGGCTTTTCATAAAGTCACAAAAATGAGAATTCCTGGTGGTGTGTTAACTGAAGGAGAAGAAATATTGCTCATCCCCTGGGCTTGCACTACCTGTACTATGAACATTGTCCTGTCT
>NW_009742094.1:0-310 GCF_000703405.1 Apaloderma vittatum | reverse complement strand
CCCCTTCCAAAATCATGGGGGTCTCCCCTTGTCCTGGAGACCCACCCCCTTAAAATCGTGGAGCCCCCACTGCTGTTAGTAAAGGGTGAGGAACACCCACACCCACAATCCCGTTGGATTTGGAGGGAAATTTTGGACAATCCGACCCCGCTCTGTCCTTCCTCACCCCCGCAGGAGACGCCCCTGACCCCCCGGAGGATTCCCAGGCGAACCCCGGTTATCGCCAAACTTGGGCTAAATTCGGCGCCGGGTGATGAAGCGGCAGCGCCGGCGGAGCTCAGCGAGCCGGGAGATCTTCTTCTTCCTCCCT
>NW_009742093.1:0-310 GCF_000703405.1 Apaloderma vittatum | reverse complement strand
CACGGTCAGTGGCCCTCTCTTGCTTGCCCCTTGCCTCCTTCCCCAAAGTCCCATCGCCCCCGTTTTGTTGGTGGTTTTTTTTCCCTTTCTGGTCTGCTTCCTTTTGAGGGGCAGGTGGGAGTCTTTCTGAGGCTCTGTTTTGTGCCAGGAGTTGGTGCTTTGCTGCTGCTTAAGTATGTTAAGGGGCTCTTAGTATCTGCCCCTTGGCTCTTGCTTTGTGGTGGAGGTTGGATGTGGTAGATATTCTCTGTATTGGTATGCTCATCAACATGGGGTTGGTCTCTCTTAGCATGAAATCAATGTCTGTTGC
>NW_009742092.1:0-310 GCF_000703405.1 Apaloderma vittatum | reverse complement strand
CAAGCGTGGAGCTCGATGCGATAGCCGGTGAAGTGCCGCAGGCCTGATATAACCAGAGACTCCTTCGACTTCACTTTCTCAAAAGGTTTCTGCTCCTCTGCGTTCTCAGGCGCTGCTGCGGAATTGTTTGGGGCGGACACGACGGTGGGTATCACCACGGTGGCATTAGCCACAGAGCCAAGGTCTCTTCGCTTTCTTGATGGCCTATTAGACAACACCAGTGACAACGTTACTTGTTATATTCAGTGTAAACACGTTCACCTGGAAAGGAAGGTGTTAAAAAGGGAGAACTCAGAGCGCTGCTGAAAAC
>NW_009742091.1:0-309 GCF_000703405.1 Apaloderma vittatum | reverse complement strand
TGCTGTCCTGGAAAACCCACTCCCCTACAGACAGAATTCCCTCCTCCCATGTTGTCAGATGTATGAAGTAAGCTGAGAAAAGAAGAACAAACACTGTAGCATTGCTGCAGTCCTAGCAATGCAGGACATGTTCTCCGTATCTGTCCAACTCCTGCAAAGCTTGAGGCTCAGCTCAACCCAAGGATCATGCTCCAGCCTAAACTTAGGATACTATTTCCAGTGTTTCTCTGGAACTATTACCTCTCTTCTCTGCCGTGTAGTCAACTGCTTTCAGTAATATAAAATGTGGTGGAAAACCTCTGCTGAGAC
>NW_009742090.1:0-310 GCF_000703405.1 Apaloderma vittatum | reverse complement strand
AACTTCAGTAAGAACTTTTAGTAACCTGTTAGAAATGACTGGAAATTACAAAAGTATCTTTCAAAGTATACTTTAAATTAAAATCCTGACTTAAGTTTGTGAACTGTATTTCAAGAGTTCTTCAGAAATACTAAGATAGTATTTATATTGTGAGGAGAACAATCTGAAGGTGACGTGGCCATTTCCAAACATGTTCAAGCAAATGTGTAGTCAAATTTCAGAAGGATAAGTAGTCCATTGACAGTCATAAGTGTGTAAACTGAAAATAAAATGGAATTGTAGTGCTGGATTATACATAAAGCTGAGAACA
>NW_009742089.1:0-310 GCF_000703405.1 Apaloderma vittatum | reverse complement strand
AAAACTTCACCATGGGATATCGAGTACTGATGTAAGCTTCTGGCATTTGAATAGCCAGAATTTTACCGTACTATGTTAATAAGAATGGTGCTGAGTTATTAGTATTAGAAACTCAAATTAAGTAAATTTCATGTAGCGTGCTGAAGCAGAAGGTTATTCAACCTTTTGCCAAGGCATTTCTGAAATTCCTGTCACACAAATTCTACATTATCAAGGAAAATAAGAACATTTTGTCTATGGCTTAACAGCAATTTCAGTGTGGCCTGATAGAGTACTTATACTTAAGCTGACCTGGTGGTCAACATAAAGA
>NW_009742088.1:0-310 GCF_000703405.1 Apaloderma vittatum | reverse complement strand
CATCTAGTCTACCCTCCTCCCCAAAGAAGGGTCAGCATTGAATTAAGACCAGCTTGCTCAGGGTTTTATTGTAAGGCCTTAAACACCTCTAAGAATGGAGACTCCACAACCTCCATGGGCAAATTGTTCGAATTCTCCTTTTCTCTCCACCTAGTTGGAATTTCTTCTGTCATTTTACCACCAATATATACTTTCCCTGAGCTATATGTAACCTTGGATGCAGAGGAGTCTTAGGGACTGCAGACTCTTAAGTCTTGGATTCAGAAACAGTCCAGGCTGTGAAAAGTACCACAAATACATGGGGACTACT
>NW_009742087.1:0-309 GCF_000703405.1 Apaloderma vittatum | reverse complement strand
TGGACACCCTTGAGGGAGTTGAGAAAAGGGCCACAAAGATGATTCAGGGACAGCAGCATCTTTCATATGCAGGAAGACTGAGAGAGCTTGGACTGTTAAGCCTGGAGAAGAGAAAGCTCAGGAGGACCCTGTCAATCCCTCTAAATACCTGATGGGAGGATTCAAAGGAGATGGAATCAGACACTTGTCAGCAATACCTACTGAAAGGACAAGAGGCAATGAATGCAAATTCAAGTGCAAGAAAATCCATTTAACCATAAGATAAAAAAAAAACCAAAACATTTTTACTGTGAGAATTGTTGAACACTG
>NW_009742086.1:0-309 GCF_000703405.1 Apaloderma vittatum | reverse complement strand
AAAAACAACCCAACTCTGAGGAATTCAGAGTTTAGTAAAAGGTGCAAGAGGGCTGCTATTTAGAGACAGACACATGGTACTTTATTTAGCCTGCACTCCAGTTAAGTGAGAAAAATCATCCTCCCTCAGCACTTGCTTCCTCATCCTTTACAGAATAAGCCCAGGCTTATCCTCTGGTTCTAGTTATAGTTTCCCCTCTTTCTCCCACCCATCTTCCATCTTGATCATTGTTATTTTGCCCCCCACTTCACACACTCTCCTATGTTAATATTGGATGGGTTACAAACACCAAAATAGCTCTTGGTGAGC
>NW_009742085.1:0-309 GCF_000703405.1 Apaloderma vittatum | reverse complement strand
CCCCGAACATTCTGTGATTCTGCAGTGGCTTCGGCTGGCGGTTTAGTGAGCAGACTTTGTGATGATCGCATCAGTACAGTGCACCTGCACTGAGGTCACTCTGGCGTGGCTTTGCTCCTCCTCCTCCTCCCTTCTTCACTCAGTGTGTATAAAATCTTCTTAAATGCATCGTACATGTTCTGTAAGTAAGGAGGAACTCTCCTCCTGATTCCTGTATATGCCCAGTATCCTGCTGCATTAGTTTGTAACCTCTGTGTCTGATACTTCATGGCATTTACTGGACTTTCCTCCAGGGAAGCTCATCCTACC
>NW_009742084.1:0-309 GCF_000703405.1 Apaloderma vittatum | reverse complement strand
GCTGATTGTGGACATGGTGCTTCCCTAGAAGATTGCTAGATGTCTAGCAATCTCTTTGGTTTTTTTTCCTCTAACTTCCTAGTTTGCTTTTGATAAATTTTATCAGTAGGACTATAATTTCTAAACAGGGGCACCAGAGCCTGTAGTAATGGGACAAATGGATTATTCACATTAATTGTTTCTGTTTTCTGTCTCTGTTACCTCTTAAAAATTTTATCCAGTCATGACTTGGTCTTAATCCGTCAAAATTCTGGATACATTCTTGTCTGGATTTGCAGTCATCCCTGTTTGGTTGGTTGGTTTGAACAG
>NW_009742083.1:0-309 GCF_000703405.1 Apaloderma vittatum | reverse complement strand
TCTTCTTCACTGAGCTTGTTCCGGTGTTGAATCCCATGGTCTACACCCTGAGAAACAGTGAAATGAAAAAGGCCATCAGGAGGCTTGCTTCTAGGGTTCTGTTCTCAGGAGAAACGGCAACAGCTTAACTCCCTGCTGAATGGTCAGCCTCTTTCTTTGTAATTACTGTAACATCATTACTGAAATGCCTGGACTTCCAGAAAAGACACTTGTAGATGAGAAATCCTTTCTGGAGAATGAAGTCAGAGGAAGTTCAGCTTTTATAGTTCCCATCAATATAGCCTGTGGACTCTAGAGCAGGTTGCATCT
>NW_009742082.1:0-309 GCF_000703405.1 Apaloderma vittatum | reverse complement strand
CGAACCCCCTCCCTGGGTGATCCCAGAGAAGAAATTGGGGCGGAAATTGGAGAAATGGCCTCAGGGAGAGGGTTTGGGGGCGAAATCCCACCCTCAGGGGCTGGAAACGGGGATGAGCCGCAGCCGAACCCCCTCCCTGGGTGATCCCGGGGAAGAAATTGGGGCTGAAACTGGAGAAATGGCCTCGGGGAGAGGGTTTGGGGGTGAATCCCATCACCCAGAGCTCTGAAATTCCTCCGAAAACGGACGCGGGGAGAAGCCTGGGGGGGTAAAAACGGGAGTCGGAGGGACTAGAGAGAATTTGGGGCT
>NW_009742081.1:0-309 GCF_000703405.1 Apaloderma vittatum | reverse complement strand
TGCAGTACTACCAGTTTTAACTTTAGTGTGCAGGAAATGGTTTCTCCCAGAAGTGACGGTGTTTATTTAAACAAAACTCAATGCTTAACAGTCACATCACTACAGTGGTCTAGTTTTCCAGCACCAGGAATACAGCACTCTTAAGGTCTCCACATCACAGTTACTCCTGTAGACAAGTCAAGCTTTGTGAACTTGGGAGCTGGTGTTTAGAGATGGAGGAGCAACCCTGGAAGTGAGATTTCTAACAGGAAAGAATTCCCAAGGACCTACATTTTTCCTACTGGAGTAAATAGACATAGAACTCACAGG
>NW_009742080.1:0-309 GCF_000703405.1 Apaloderma vittatum | reverse complement strand
AATCAGCCCAACTTTCGCCATTTCCCATGAGCCTCTGCGATTTCTTTTTGATCCTCCTATACCAGTCTAATGAGATTTTTAATTGAACTTTATGGGTTCCCTTCGAGGACCGCAGCCTTCGCAATCAATGCGAACCGCAGTCAACGATTTAGAGTTTCTCTCGCAAAGGGTGAGCTGTCCCCACCACGGCCTCAGCAGAAATTGAGGCAAAGACGTCGCGTTTTTCAGCTGCTGCTGGCATCTTTTTCCACCTTCTTGTAAAGCCGAAGGCAGTTGTATGAGTGCAGTAACCCAACAACGGGAAATCTG
>NW_009742079.1:0-309 GCF_000703405.1 Apaloderma vittatum | reverse complement strand
GTGATTATAAAATACGCTACTTTTAATTCCATGAACATGTGCTATTTTTCCCTGCATCTCCTGGGGCACAAAGCAAACTGCTCAGAATTCAGTATTTTGTCTCACCTCCTACATTTAATGTGGGCTACTGGACCATTCATGTTGCAAATTACTCCCTGAATTCAGTGTGAACAATTTCCTCACCTTCTTTTCAATGAAAGGCTTAATTACAGACTCTGTTTAAATAATTAAAACTCATAAGACCTCTGTGAAACCAGCAGGCTGTGTTACAATACCAGGCTTAGGCAGATCACACCGCTCAAAGGTACT
>NW_009742078.1:0-309 GCF_000703405.1 Apaloderma vittatum | reverse complement strand
AGAGTCTAGGCAATCCTCTGTCCTCATTTGGGAACTGCAGGAGATGCTTTTATGTTTTCAGCTCTCCAGGCACTTAGACTCTAATCTCAGGGTTCTGAAAAGGACATAGGAAATCCACCAGTTTATATCAGTTTTTTGTTTGTGCATAGAAACGGTTTTAAAAGTTTGCCAGAAACTGCTGCTCACAGTGTGTGTGTCTCTCTCATTTGAACATCTGTGTCAGCATGAAAGATAAGTTCTGCACTGGGAAATTTGTGGAGCATTTCTGATTAGACTTCCAAAGAGGGCAGGTGTTGAGTGACTAAACTT
>NW_009742077.1:0-309 GCF_000703405.1 Apaloderma vittatum | reverse complement strand
TGCCAGCCAGCTCCAAAGATGGACCCGCTGCCGGCCGAGGCCGAGCCCATCAGTGATGGTGGCAGCAGCTCTGGGATAACAGAAGGAGGGAAAACCCTGCTCAGCAGCAACTGCAGCCGGAGAGAGGAGGGAGAACGTGTGAGAGAACAGCCCTGCAGGCACCAAGGTCAGTGCAGGAGGAGGGCAGGCGGTGCTCCTGGTGGAGGAGGTCCATGGTGGAGCAGATGCCCACCTGCAGCCCACGGAGGACCCCAGGCTGGGGCAGGGGAATGCCCCGGGGAGGCTGTGACCCTGTGGGAAGCCCAGGCT
>NW_009742076.1:0-309 GCF_000703405.1 Apaloderma vittatum | reverse complement strand
TATATGGTGGTGGATATATTGAAAGAAACTGTATTGTTACAAACCCAGGCCCAAGTCCACATAAACCGAACTTTGAAAAGAGAAAAACGAAACCTTGATTCTGATCAGTGTTTCTTATGATCTTAACTGCATACCGCTGTATGAAGAAAGAATTTGAAAGGGGAACTAATTGGACTCGAAGAATTGCTACAGCGTTGTCAAGACAACATGATCCGCCACCATATAACCCACCATCATATGACAATTCAGATTTTGAATCTACTGAGGTAACAAATGCATAAGTGAAAGTATTGGAATATGATTACCAGT
>NW_009742075.1:0-309 GCF_000703405.1 Apaloderma vittatum | reverse complement strand
GTGCCTCTTCCCCCAGCTACCCCTTTTCTTTGCTCTCATGTGTGTGAGTCTCCTCCCATTAGTCAGCCAGCCAGCCTGTTTGGAGTCCCTCCTCGGTTTCCATTTCACCACCCTTATTTTGCACCTGGATCTCACTGCTTCCCTGCAAGGTAACGAAATCCTTCATTTCAATACTAGTAAGAACAAATGCTAAAAGGCAGACTACCTGGTCATAAATTAGGGCTGATGATGACCCATCGAACTCAAAAGAACTTTATGAGCCAAGTGCAATATTTTTCTATTTTTGAGGTCTTTTAAATAAACACAGGA
>NW_009742074.1:0-309 GCF_000703405.1 Apaloderma vittatum | reverse complement strand
CGTCTGCGACCTCATCATGACGGCCGTCAAGCGCAACGGGGCCGCCTACCGCGACTCCGTGCTCAAGCAGGTGGTCAAGCAGGTGAGCCCTGGCCCGGGGGGAAAAGGGAGCGGGAAGAGATGAGGGAGGAGGGAAAGGGAGGAAGGAGGGAAAGAAAGGGAAAAGGGGGAAAAAAAAGAAAAAGAGGAAAAAGAAAAAGCGGAAAAGGAAAAAACGAGAGGGAGGAAAAGAAGAAGGGGAAAGAGGGAAAATAAAACAGGAAAGTGAGAAAAAAGGAAAAAGAAAACGGGAAGAGAAAAGGAAAGGGA
>NW_009742073.1:0-309 GCF_000703405.1 Apaloderma vittatum | reverse complement strand
TGTCCTTCAACAGTTGTTCAGACAGAATGACTGCAAAAATGGCTTTTAGATATGATTAACAAGAAATACAATGACTGCTTGGACTTCCATTTTTAAACCTTCGGCCTTTGTTTTTTTTATGTGTCTTTATAATTTCATTCTGGACTTTCTGAATTTTCAAAACATCATATAGAATTCACATTAGGAATTTACCAGTCCAAGCAGGAATACTGTTTCTGACGATCTACAAGAGTTATTTGTTTCTCCTTCCTTCTTTCCTTCCTGTGACGAAATAATTCTCTTTTACTGGCATCCTTTGTTGAATTGACT
>NW_009742072.1:0-309 GCF_000703405.1 Apaloderma vittatum | reverse complement strand
ATTCGGCCCACTTTGGCCCACTTTAGCCCACTTTGCCCTTTTTTGGCCAATTCAGCCCACCTCAGCCCACTTTGGCCCCCTTCGGCCCATTCAGACCATTTTGGCCAACTTGGGCCATTTGGCCTAGTTTGGCTTACTTCGGCCCACTTTGGCCCATTTTGGCTCACTTTGACCACTTTGACCAATTTGGCTCACTTTGGCCCCCTTGAACCCAGTTTGGCCCACTTCAGCCCATTCGGCCCACTTTGGCCTACTTTGGCCAATTCAGTCCACTTTGGCCTACTTCAGAGCACTTCAGCCCACTTCAGT
>NW_009742071.1:0-309 GCF_000703405.1 Apaloderma vittatum | reverse complement strand
GCGGATTTTCTGCGCCGAACGCACGGCACTTGAGCCCCAGAGTCTTTCGCCCTCTGTCCCAAGAACCCGAAATCCTTCTTCACTCCCCTCAGACTGCGGGATCTGCTCCCTGCCCGTCGGTCTGGGAGATCAGCAGCGGGCAGGAGTCTGGGGGCACCAGGCTGGGCAGTGCCCTGGCAGTGTCCCTGACCCGGGCTCCAGGCAGACGACAAACTTCCCGACGACGAGGGTCAGCTCTGCAGACTGGGCCCCCCGTCCCTCCCAGAGGGGATTGCCTCCTACAATGACCCTTCTTCCTTTCTTCTCAGA
>NW_009742070.1:0-309 GCF_000703405.1 Apaloderma vittatum | reverse complement strand
AGAAATACTGAGAGGACACCTGCAAGTCATTAGAAAGCAAGTAACAGCTCCTTGGACTTTTGTCTAACAGCTTTCCGAAGGCTCTGCAATTTATACTTTGCCCATTCAGGTGTTTTTAAGACTATTATTAAATATTAACTGTAGAGTCATTATATTCAGGATTCTATTCACTGCAGACATTGTTAACTATTTAGTTTTGGGCTAAGTGCCTTAAAAAGTTACCAGATTTCTAGGTCTTCAGACCTTAAAGAGGTATAGTTTGATTTCCACCTCATGCCTTGGCAGCAATGGTTTATATCAAAATAGGAA
>NW_009742069.1:0-309 GCF_000703405.1 Apaloderma vittatum | reverse complement strand
TTCGGGGGTCCCAGCGTGACGAGTGCCTCGCCCTGCCCAGGCCTCACTCTCCACAACCCGCGGGGGCTGTGGAAACGGTTGGAAAAAAAAAGAAATAAAATGTAATTACCGTGGTTGGAAGGGGTTTTCTGTGAGGAAAGATGCCCAAAAGCACTGGTTTAGCGCAGGTGGGGAGGGAAGGTTGGGCTGTTTCTGAACTAACCCACGTGAGGGCAGCACAGCATCACGAAACAAGAGTTTTTTTGGTTCAGTCAGTCCTTGGGTTGTTTCTCAATAAAACATTCATCAGTGATCTTGATGAGGGGATTG
>NW_009742068.1:0-309 GCF_000703405.1 Apaloderma vittatum | reverse complement strand
ATGGCAATGGCAATGGCAAGAGATGGTGTGGAGCCAATGGAAATCGATCCAGCCGAAGAGGAAGAACAACCAATGGATGTGGATCCACCTCCATCAGGGCTCCCTTCCATGTCAGCCCGCCGAGCACGGAAGAGGAGCAGCCGGCCAGCGCCTTATCACCGGCCCAGCCTCCGCACATGGCCTTAGCACCTGGGTGTGGGAGTCATGTTGGTGAATGAGAAGCTTTGGTTTTGAAATTAAAGATTTTACACTTTGAGATGCATTTGGGTCTCATTCCTCTGCAGCCAGCAACAGATCCCACCAGGCAAA
>NW_009742067.1:0-308 GCF_000703405.1 Apaloderma vittatum | reverse complement strand
CGTCGCCCCTTGGCTCACAGGTTGCAGCCGGGCTCTATGACAATGCTGTGTTTAGTGCCAGAGATTGCGGGTTGCAAGACATTTGCGTGATGTTGTGATTCCTTTAGTGATTTAATAGCATGCACTATTTCCTCTATTAACATACATAGTTACCCTTATTATTATGGGCGTGTCGGCGTAAAGTCGTTATAGTAACGGAGCGTTATCTGCCATATGTGTACTTTTGAACATTTTAACAATTTTGAAGATTTTAACAATTTCACAACGTCCTTTGGAACTGATGATAAGAGATATTTGTATGATCTAAA
>NW_009742066.1:0-309 GCF_000703405.1 Apaloderma vittatum | reverse complement strand
GCCCTGTTGGTTCTGAGGGGGGCCAAGCTGGGGGTCTGACAGGGTGCGACACCTAACGCCCTCTGCTCCCTCCTGGTCTTGCAGAGTCGCCTCCCTGCGTGAGACATGGCGTGCTACAGCCCCTGCGTGCCCGCTGCCTGCGGCGCCACCCCGCTTGCCAACAGCTGCAACGAGCCCTGCGTCCTCCGGTGCGCCGACTCCAGCGTTGCCATCCAGCCCTCGCCAGTCGTGGTGACGCTGCCGGGCCCAATCCTCAGCTCCTTCCCTCAGAGCACAGCCGTGGGATCCACCGCGTCAGCTGCCGTAGGC
>NW_009742065.1:0-308 GCF_000703405.1 Apaloderma vittatum | reverse complement strand
TTGCTGTCTGAGGCTTTCAGACATTTCAGTGGTGAGAACAGCACAACTATCTAACTGTATTGCAGCAGATTAATTCTGTACCAGAGGAAGCACTGAGCTATTCATATATAAAGCCAGGGAATCTGTGCTCGTCATTTCTGGACTTCTGAAGCAATCCATAACAAAATTATCCCGTGACTGGAGCTGGCAGTAAGGAGAACTGAGTGTGTCCAGAAGATCTAAGGTTGCAGCTGGAATCAAACATAGACTCTGCGATACGATCTGGACTCGTATTCAAATCATCTAGATTCAGTACCTTGATATTCCAT
>NW_009742064.1:0-308 GCF_000703405.1 Apaloderma vittatum | reverse complement strand
AAAAAAAGGCATGGTGCTTTGTTGTTCGGTGCAGCTGAATGGCTGGTTCACTGGTCTTAAGCTCTGTTTAAATATCTTCATCAGGTCAAGCTGAAGAAAAAGGAGCAACAGCAGCACACGGCAAAGCGTCTCCTTGAGGAGCAGAAAGAAGAACTGAATGAAGTCACCCAAGAGCTGGTAGAATCGGAGCATGAGAACACCCTGCTGAAGCGTAACATTGAGCGCATACAGGAAGAGAAGGAACTGACTGTGTAAGAAAGCTACAGTTCTCCATTGTTACTGCAAGTGGTTGTATTTACAGGGCACCT
>NW_009742063.1:0-309 GCF_000703405.1 Apaloderma vittatum | reverse complement strand
TCCAACTCAACCCATTCTATGATTCTATGATACGCTGCCAAATTATCCTCCTTTTTTTTTCCCCCCAGCATGAAGTGTTGGGCTTGGACACCTCCGTGGCTTCACCAACAACTTTATAGGTAGCTCCTCTCCCAAAAAAAAAGAAAAATTGACCCCAGGGTGCAGGTAAAAGGCTGGAAGTAGGGCTAATCCCTAGAGAAAGGCTATTTTATGTTCACCTTTCCAGAGAAGCCCATTAGTTGCAATCCCCTGCAGATACAACCAGGCAACGTCTTCGGGTGGGGGTGCGATGGGTCCCGGCGGGGTGAG
>NW_009742062.1:0-308 GCF_000703405.1 Apaloderma vittatum | reverse complement strand
GCTGCAGCCACTTTCCTCAGAGTGCCAATAAGTACCTTGTTTTCTTTGTGTCTAAAAGCTGCTGCAAATCCAAGGTGGTGTGTATGAAGAGCATGTGGCCTGCTCTACTCCTCTTCACTCATCTACATAAAAGCAAGTAAAGGTCACAAGTAACAACTGTCCATTCCTGTACTTTCCCTTGTGAGTTCTGGATAGTGGAGAAAGCTAAGGAAAGGACAGAGAAAGGTAGGCTCTTGAAATGGGAAAAGGGACTAAAAGATACGCAAAGCATGTGGTCAGGATTGTCCATGATGCCTGCTGGGCACCCC
>NW_009742061.1:0-308 GCF_000703405.1 Apaloderma vittatum | reverse complement strand
TCTGAGGAGAGAGTAGAATAATTAATGATGTGGGAACAGGCAGTGGCCTTAAAACTCTGGAGGCAGGTGGTGAGGCTGTGACACATCTTACACAGTGCAAACACAATTCCTTGAATTCAGGAGCAGTTTTGTTGCCAACCGTATCAGCCTGGGTACGCGTGTTGCAATTAATAACTGTGCTTTCTCTGGGAAGATCTGTGCTGCTGCCATATACCACAGGGAATAGTTACTCTTTTGCACAAACTACTGTTAGCTCTGGGAAAACCTCTCGTGCAGAGACCTAGACAACAGGAGAACTTGATACAACA
>NW_009742060.1:0-308 GCF_000703405.1 Apaloderma vittatum | reverse complement strand
GCTCTGGGGCCCCCAACACAAGAAGGACATGTACCTGTTGGAGTGGGTCCAGAGGAATGCTATGAAGATGATCCGGGGGTTGGAGCACCTGTCCTATGAAATCAGGATGAGAGAGCAGGGGTTGTTCAGCCTGGAGCAGGCTCCAAGGAGACCTTGGAGTGGCCTTCAGGTACTTAAAGAGCGCCTGCAGAAAAGGGGAGGGACTCCTTATCAATGAGTGTGGTGATAGGAAAAGGGGTAATGGGTTCAAACGAAAACAGTGTAGATACAGTTGAGTTATTAGGAAGAAATTATTTTCTGTAAGGGTG
>NW_009742059.1:0-308 GCF_000703405.1 Apaloderma vittatum | reverse complement strand
CATTCTCACCCAGTTTCTGGAGTCCATTTCCCCTTATAGGACCACACTCAGTATTTGGTTATTCACAGGGACACGATAACTGCTAACGTAAGAATGGCTGGCACTTCTACCACCGTACGATGTTATATTCAGAACACGTTTGGGTCGATGTGATCAGCACCACTCCATGTTTTGTCATCAACAGACCTGGGAAAGGCTATTTCAGTAACACAGCAGTAAGAGGGACTGGCAGACAGTCGTGACATAAGTTTCCCCACATTTATGCTCTGCTTGAATTGCCTCTGCAGTGAAGTTCCTCCATAAAAAAA
>NW_009742058.1:0-308 GCF_000703405.1 Apaloderma vittatum | reverse complement strand
CCAAAATCCGGCCAGGCCAACCCAATACAACTGATCATAAAGAGGTTAATTTCATAGATGTTTTATGATTTTGAGATCATCTAACATTTAGCAATGGGTTAGCCTGAATGCTGTTTAATGCTTCTGCTATAAAGAATTTGAAACTAGAGCTTTATAAAAGATCACTTAAGTTACTCAGTAGGGTTTCTGTCCTCTTACGGGATTACCTAACACTTCTAAACAAGCGCCCACTTCTGCTGCCAGCACAGAGGAACACAAAGACATCTGAGGTATTGGCATGAGATTGGCCACTGGGAGATCTGTGCCTT
>NW_009742057.1:0-308 GCF_000703405.1 Apaloderma vittatum | reverse complement strand
TGAACCCAAACAAGCCAGAGCTGCCTGCCTGGCCCCTGTCTGTCTGGGTGAGGGGCTGGCTCTGCTCTTTGGGGACCCCCTGCCCAGCCCTGCCCCGGTGGAGCTGTGGGGACGAGTGGCACTTGGAGCTGTGGCTGCAGGAGGCCGAGAGAGGGAGGGGTAACACATACCCCCTCAGAAGCCCCCACCATCCCCCAGAGCAGTTCCTGGTAATTTTCCACAAGGGCTAAACGAGGCGAGGTGGCAGGAACCTGGCTGTACAAAAGGTGCTCGGCAGTTCACCCACCACTCGGAGATGGCTGCGTGTG
>NW_009742056.1:0-308 GCF_000703405.1 Apaloderma vittatum | reverse complement strand
GATTTGTTCACTTCTGCAGACTCCACTCACTCCTGTCCTGGTGCCACCACGAAGCCTGGCACTTTTCTTATCACTTCTGCCTTTCCCTTTGGAACAAAGTGTATATTTGTGGTGCCAGACTGACATCTCTTATCTTTTTTTCCTCTCTTTTCTAACAGATTCACCAGCATCAGCCAGCAGAGAAATTGCCTTTTTCTTCCCAGAGTTCAGTGAACAGCTCTGGTACCAGCAGGAAGAGCCATGTCTGCGCTGTGGGCGAGTGTATTACAATGCAGAGGAACGTGTCCACCGTGTGTTTAGGCAGGAAG
>NW_009742055.1:0-307 GCF_000703405.1 Apaloderma vittatum | reverse complement strand
CGTAAAAGTTAAACTCATAATCTAAATATTTATTTATTTTTGAAACCTCACATTCATAATATCTCATACTTCAAGTTACGTTCTGAAAGTATTTTATTCTGCTTCATCTTTACAGTTAAAACCTTTGTGCCGACAGCAAAGAAGCTAGAACAATGGGAGTGACTAATCTATGGCAAATCCTTGAGCCTGTGAGAAAGCCTGTCAGCTTGAGCAGTCTCAGAGGAAAAACCCTCGCTGTTGATTTAAGTCTGTGGGTTTGTGAAGCACAGACTGTTAAAAAGATGATAGGAGTAGTTACCAAGCCACA
>NW_009742054.1:0-307 GCF_000703405.1 Apaloderma vittatum | reverse complement strand
AGACCTAACACACATGGAACCAAATCCACAACATTTCAGTGCAAACATCAGTTGCATCTGATTTTACTTGAGGATCCACGTTCAGTTTTTTGCTGTAAGATAGTCACTTGGCTACAATACACCTCCCCTGAAGTAATAATATCAGAACTCCCCTGAAGTTTCCCGGCAGACCTGCCTGGCTGCAGTATCCTTTATTTCCTTTTGAAAAGAAAGGCTAAGGCACATGCTGCTCTAGAGCTGTCATGTGGAGACAAGTAGTTGGACAGTGCTTGTGTATCCTGTACAGACACCGGCAAACTTTGTACAC
>NW_009742053.1:0-308 GCF_000703405.1 Apaloderma vittatum | reverse complement strand
AGCCCTTCCGAACCCTCGTTTTCTTGGTGTTCCTTTGTTGGTGTGACTGGGGTTTCTGTGAAGGAATGAAGGTTCTCAAGTTAGCTGTCTTCTAAGCGTGGCTGGCACTTCTCAGTACTTCTTTTTTTAGATATTCAATGTTAATCTCAAAGCTTTTAACCACAATTTTCTTTTGAGTTAGTAATGGTAAATGTGCTGAAGTAATGATGTGCAAATGTGAGGACGTTTGCTGTTGGAGATTTTTCCTTTCGGTAACTTGCGTGATTCCTCCATGAAACGAAAATATACAGGTTATTTCTCCTTAATGG
>NW_009742052.1:0-307 GCF_000703405.1 Apaloderma vittatum | reverse complement strand
TTGTGTGGCAGGGCAATCCAGGAGAGATGCATCACTTTTCCTTCCTGCTCCCTCCTCTCTGTGAGCAAAGCCTAAATGTTCACTCTTCTTGACGCAAGGCTCCAAAATGAAGCGGCTTGAATTTTGTGACTTCAATCAAGGATATATCCACTGAGACAGCTCGGATCCCTAAGGTTCGCGGTTCTGTGGCGGGGCTGTTGTGGGTGGATGCAGGGCAGCCCCAGTTTGCCTTGCTGCCAAGGTTCTGGGCTCTGATGGGGAGCCCATACACCCCACGGGGTACCACGGACGGGTACCTGCCCACTGC
>NW_009742051.1:0-307 GCF_000703405.1 Apaloderma vittatum | reverse complement strand
TTTTTTTTTTTTTTTCCCCTAAAAAAAGCCTCCCAAGCAGCTGTGTTTACTATCAAGCCTGCTGCTGGGCATGCTTTCCTGGGAGTGTTTTGTACACTGCAGGTCTTTCAAGTGCCGACTACAGAAGGTGTTGATGCTTAAATAGAGGAGGCAGAACTGCCTCAGCAGCACCGGGAGGCTGTCTGAAGGGTGTTGGTCTCTTGCTGGGAGAAATGAGCTCTGCTTCCATAAAATGACCATGATACTAAAAGACGAAGCAGTTCTGTTTGCTTCTGAGGGTGGAACACGAGTGGCTCAGATGGAGCCG
>NW_009742050.1:0-307 GCF_000703405.1 Apaloderma vittatum | reverse complement strand
ACCGTTTTCTCAGGGACAAACGCATCTCGGGGGTTTTAAGCCCCAGGTGACAAAACCTGCTCTGAGCAAAATTAGAGGACAGTATGGTTTGGGTCATGATAACCCTCACAGTTTACATTAAAACTCCTAAATTGTTACCACTTCTACAACCGAATGGAAATTACTAAGGTGGGATTTATTTACAGTTTCTAAAACGTGGACAAGTTCTTAATCTAACCGAGATACTGTGAAATGTGTGAAACAGCAAACGGGCTGCAGTGAGTAGGTGGGTGAAGAGAAGACGGCAATTATTCCAGCTACTTCTGTG
>NW_009742049.1:0-307 GCF_000703405.1 Apaloderma vittatum | reverse complement strand
GAATATGAATATACCTAAATGTTTTTATGATTAAACAAGATTAAAAGCAAACCAAACCCCAAACCCGATATGAATCTGGGGTAAAGGAAGAGTAATTGCATGGGAAGTGTAACCTTACCTGAGTTTATATGAAAGCAGAAGGTGCAGCATCCACACTCAATAAATGTGAGCAACAAAGGCAGAATTGTTCAATAGTATGTGACTATTTCATCAAATTATTCCTTGAAACATATTTGTAAGTGCCAAGTTTATGTGGATTTGTATGCTGGAGAAGATCTGGCCAAACAAAGACCTGACATTTCAAGAC
>NW_009742048.1:0-307 GCF_000703405.1 Apaloderma vittatum | reverse complement strand
GGTGATTGCCATTTCCCTTCTATACATGTTATTTCATTCGCACCAACAAGCTGGAAACTCTTCAGACATGAATAAGATACTTTACTCCCATTATTGTAATTTCTTCCAACTGTTATTGGTTGAGCATGAGGCAGCTGAGGTGGAGGTGGGCATGTGCTTTCCTTGGCTAAGGACACATAGTAGAACATAAGATAATAGAACATAAGATGAAGTGTAACAATTCATCACAGATTGCAACACAACAAAGAAAAAATTATATAATTCTTCAACAGCTATCTGAAGTGTTAATTAATATTGTGATCATTTT
>NW_009742047.1:0-307 GCF_000703405.1 Apaloderma vittatum | reverse complement strand
GAGGCCCCACGGCGGGCATTTCGGGCTGCCCCAACTCCCCGCTGTGCCTTTGGGTGCATCTCCAGGACCCCACCTCCCTCGGTGTGCCTTTCTCTACCGCCCAGGGCAGTCGCTGCACCTTTTGGGGCATCCCTGGTCTCAGTGCATCCCATTCCCCTCGGCAGTCCTTTCGGCACGCCTGCGCCCCTTCCCCACCCCACGTATCTTAATTCGAGGCCTCCTGGAACCCTCCGTGCACTTCTCAGGGGTTCCTGAAGGCCTCCACGTGGCTTTCAGGGTGCCCTAATCCTTTGCCAGCCCGAGAGCA
>NW_009742046.1:0-307 GCF_000703405.1 Apaloderma vittatum | reverse complement strand
ATTTTAATCCAGCCTCTCTGTCGCCAGGGACCTCTCGACTAGACCAGGCATCCCCTCAGATATTCAATTCTGCAGCGCAGACAAGTTCTGAGCCTCCAGCTGTGTCAGCTGCTGCTCCTGGTAATGACATCAAGTCAAAAGGATGACCTACACATTTTCCCATGGATGTGTTGTGCTTCGTTTTTGAGAGTGTCCCCGGGAGAATGTAAGTGGTGCTCCATGCCCATACACTGGGTTTTGATGTGTGCCTGTGCTTTGATTACGTAAGTTACAAGCTACTCTATAGATTCTCTATCAAATGGCTGAG
>NW_009742045.1:0-307 GCF_000703405.1 Apaloderma vittatum | reverse complement strand
GGAGCAAAAGGAAGACCCCATAATCCAAGGTAAAATGGTCAGTGACCTCCTACACCACCTAGACAAGCAAAAGGACTGGATGTGATCCACCCAAGGGTACTGTGGGAGCTGGTGGAACAGCTCACCAAGCTACTTCCAATTATTTACCAACACTCATGGATAACTGTAGACGTCCCAGTAAACTGGAGGTTAGCAAATCTAGTGATACCCATCTACAGGAAGGAACAGGAGAAGGATCTGGGGAACTACAGGCTTGCCAGTATGACTCAATGCTGGGCAAGTTTATGGAGCAGATCATTTTGAGTGC
>NW_009742044.1:0-307 GCF_000703405.1 Apaloderma vittatum | reverse complement strand
TACACAAGTACTGTGCCTGTCCCTTACCTTTCTATGCTGCTTGCCTTCTGAGCTCTTTAAAGTACAAATTGTCTTTGTTATCCCTCTGCAGTGCCCTCCCCAGCACTGCAGGACCTGAGTGCTGTAGGCACTGTGCATGCTCCTGCTGCACTTTGTGTTCTGCCCTGGGAAGACCAGGGAAGGGACCAGCAGCAGTTTCTCGCCCTAACCCCACATCGGATGGAGATAGCAGGGCATGCTGTTTTTACTTATGCTTACACACAGCTTCGGTTCTTAGAACTTGGAGCTTCTGTTCTTGGAGAAGTTT
>NW_009742043.1:0-307 GCF_000703405.1 Apaloderma vittatum | reverse complement strand
CAGCCTGTACATCAAGCGCTGAAAGGCTACGTAAGTAGCCCCTTCTTGACCTCAGGTAAAGTCCTCCCCTTAATTCAGATATCAAATTAAGGGTTACTGTACATCATCTTAGCTCTGGGCAAGATTAGATGCTGGAGCAAAGAGATTTGCTGTTATGGGAGAACGAAACACAAGCTGCATCACGTAACAAATCATTTCATACTATTAGATTTGTCGTAGATGTATGATGAATGGTAATTCCCTGATCTAATATCAAACCTTTGGGAGCAATGTGTTTGAATGATGTCATTACATAATGTTTGAAGCT
>NW_009742042.1:0-307 GCF_000703405.1 Apaloderma vittatum | reverse complement strand
CCTTAGCTCTGTTTCCGAGGCAGAGAATCTCCAAGGGGAAACCTGACCTGTCAAGGAAAATCCTCACTGTGAAAAGGATTTCAGATCCTAAAACCATGGGCTCCCAGCAGGTTGCAGAGGTATTTTGGGGGATGAGCATGTGAGCTGCAAGAAACAAGGAGATTGTCACTTGCTCTATGTTTTCTATCTAGAGCAAACATTTTTTAAAAACATCCCTATTTTTTATGATTAAAAAAGACCACTTGCAAATGTTTCGCATGCTCCAATAAAACCTATTTCATACACATGGCAAAATACAATCTCTGAG
>NW_009742041.1:0-307 GCF_000703405.1 Apaloderma vittatum | reverse complement strand
TTTTTAGTCCATAATGTAGTTCTGTAAACATAGAAAGTTATGTAGGCGTTTATCATGAGTTTATCAAGGACCCTCATGCATGAGCTTGAGCACTAAGTATGCTGGAGATGGGATGTTCTGAGGAACTTAGCCACACAACATTGCTATTGTAGATAGTGTGAGTATAAAAGAATAAAAAAATACTGATTCATGACTAGAAAACACATTGCCCTATAAAATGTCAATATAGTTTAAAGTGGACACACCCCAGGAATTTTGCTTTCAGAAATTAAGAAAGACATCAGAGTTCCTAGACTTCTTTTTTTTT
>NW_009742040.1:0-307 GCF_000703405.1 Apaloderma vittatum | reverse complement strand
TGAAAAGTTCATTTCAATGTCAAGTGAACCTTTTCTTTTACAGCAACTTATACATATACAAACTATGTACACAACACTTTTTAGCATATTTAGGACAGGTTTAAAACTGGAAAAAGTAAATTAGAAGTTGTAATAATAGCATTATAGTAATGCATTGTTACTTCAGCACAGCTATTGTTTCAATAGTTATGTTTAAACTCAATCTCACCACAGACACCGGAAAGATTAACATTTTATATTGGTTCATACATATAATTACAACTAAGAAAAAATTACACACTGAATTCAACATCACTACAGCATTTCA
>NW_009742039.1:0-307 GCF_000703405.1 Apaloderma vittatum | reverse complement strand
ACGCGAGGAAAAGCAAGCTGTCTAGGTTAAAGTAAAATATCCACTTACAAATTTCTCTGTGCATGGGAAGTCGAACAATTTCACCAGACCAAAGTCATCTCCCGTGACTGTACTTAGGCCAGCGTGGGTCACACAGGCACAGTTGACATCTGCTTTATCTGCATTTCGTGGCCAAATTCCAATGACTTCATCTCCAAGAATGCTGTTCCAAAACCAAGTTAAAAAAAGAAAAAAAAGCATTAGACTGTAAGGCTTGCCACTCCTCTTCCACAACATAGGAAGGCAAGACAGCCCAGGAAGAAAAAAC
>NW_009742038.1:0-307 GCF_000703405.1 Apaloderma vittatum | reverse complement strand
ACTAGACTACACAGACCCTAGCGGTGTGGTACCATGAAATTCGTGATCACTGCTCGAAGCTGAGGTCTCTGTAAGCGCCAATACTGAGCTCTGCAGGGGAAGTTGTGATTGGGTATTTGGGTCTCGGACTCTTCACTTGTCAGCAATTATTTCCATAAAATACTCGTTGAATTTACTGAAACCAAGGTAGAATATGAGTCACATTTACCTTACTGTGCTTCCTCCTGCTATAAAAGTGCTTTAAAATGCTCACGTAGTCAATATATAAACACTTTGTGTTGCTTTAGACCTAAGAGAATGGAGTGAA
>NW_009742037.1:0-307 GCF_000703405.1 Apaloderma vittatum | reverse complement strand
TGTCTGTTGTATCCAAAGCCATTTTTAAAAGTATTATTTTTCAAGAATACTCAGATAAAAAATGAGTTACATATATTTCTTGTTGGTTTTAGAAAATATATCTGGCCTTTCCGCCCCACCCCGTGTGCAAGAATCTAATGTTAAACTTGAAATACGTATTGCATTATTTTCTTTCTTCCTACTGTTTTGGAAAAAGTAATGGTATATATGAGCATTATTCTTGGTAGTAAATTGTTTAGGTTTTGCTCTTAAACATATTTTACCCCACAAAAATGTATTTTATATTAAAATAGAGCTATTGTATTTA
>NW_009742036.1:0-307 GCF_000703405.1 Apaloderma vittatum | reverse complement strand
GAGTGGTATGAGCCTGGGCAGGGCTGTTCAGCTGGGAGAGGAAGGTCACAATGAGTAAACTGGCAGCAAAGACACCCTTGAGACCTACTGGCTTAAGACACAAGGAATGGCACGTTTTGAAGGAGAGAGAAGGGGCTGGCCTGGATCCAGAGCTGCACAGGCTGGGCACAGCTGCCACTCCTGCTGATAAGGGCTCTGGTAAAGCTTGGCTGCTGCAATCAGAGTGACCAATAGATTCTGCTTCTTTCAGAAAGGCTGCCACTGTGGCTGCCTTTTGCCGCTCTTGGGATGGTTTATCTCTAAAAAG
>NW_009742035.1:0-306 GCF_000703405.1 Apaloderma vittatum | reverse complement strand
CTCAAATACTGCGAGGAAAGCCAGTTTCCCTTTTGCACTCTTTTCTCACAGTAGAGTAGGACTGGAATCTTAGTGGAGAGCAAGCTTCGATGGGAGACTGGATCGTAGGTTTTGTGAAACTCCTTTATCTGTGCTTTGAAGAAGATATTGTAGGGGGCAAGGTGAGTGACAGCTAACCTGCACGAACTTTCCCTTTTCTTACCGCAGTTACTACTGAGAGCAGAAGTTAATATCGAGAGTAGAAGTCGCATGGCGCAAAGCGGTGAAAGTTCATAAGGAGCCTCGAGCGCAGTGTGCGGTCAGTTC
>NW_009742034.1:0-306 GCF_000703405.1 Apaloderma vittatum | reverse complement strand
TTGTAGTAAATAAATTAAAAATTTTGTGCAACCCAATATTTTTCCCCTCTCATAGGCAGATTTGCTGATGCTATTTTATGGCATTCTTTACTTTTAGTTCACTACTTGACAGAAGAGTATTCAAGGGTGATCAAGTCATAAATACCAAATGGGCACAATCTACTTCACTCCTCTAACAGCTTCATTAAGACATCTGCCAAAAAAAATTGTCAAGAGAGACAACTGCATAGACTGCACAATTCAAAACAATGGTTTGGACTGCATTAAAGCGGCACTGACAAAGTTTCATTCCCTTATATTAGTAGA
>NW_009742033.1:0-306 GCF_000703405.1 Apaloderma vittatum | reverse complement strand
TGTTTTAGTTTAAATCCATTATCCTTTGTCCTACCGGAACAGGCTCTGCTAAGAAATTTGTCCCCGTCCTTCTTATAGGCCCCCTTTTAAGTACTGAAATGTTGTGATAAGGTCTTCCCAGAGCTTGCTCTTCACCAGGTTTAACACCAATTCTCTCAACCTTTATTCACAGAAGAGCTATTCAATTCCTCTGTGGATATCCTCTGGACCTGCTGCAACACATCCCTGTGTTTCATGCTGAGGACTCCAGATCTAAACACAGTAATCAAGATGGAGTCTCACTGGAGCAGAGAGGCAGAATCACCT
>NW_009742032.1:0-306 GCF_000703405.1 Apaloderma vittatum | reverse complement strand
GGGCAGGCACGGGTTGTAGCAGGACATGTTGTGCAATTTGACTTGCACCTGAGAGAGAGGAAAGATGGAAGAAGACCATGAGGGGTGTATGAGGAGCATCGTGATCGTGCACTACACGCCAGCCAAGGCATAAGATGGAAACCCTTTAAGAGTGGCACGCAGGCTTCTTCTTTCCGAATGCCCAAATGAGCCATGCCAAAAATGCTCCAAGGACAGGGAGTTCCAGGCACATAGCTCAGGAAACACTTCAGCCAAGCGCCAGCCTCTCACCATGACACAGCATCTACCCCTTCCCTCTATAACATT
>NW_009742031.1:0-306 GCF_000703405.1 Apaloderma vittatum | reverse complement strand
CCAAAACCCTCACAACAAAACAAATCTTCAGGCTTTCATGGGACATAATAATCTTTCATGTTTCCTTATTTTTCTTTTTCTCTCGCTCCTGAGCAGAGGTGATAGTATAAGAGGTGACAGAGGGCACAGCAGCGTGTCAGCTGAAAAGACCTGGAGGGTGGGGTTATGAAACCAAAGGCACTAAAGCGGGTGCAAGAGCACTGAGGGTGGGGCAGAGACCTAGAAAAGCGCAGTGCTGTGACCTGGGTGAGTGCAGCAATTAGTTACCGCTGTGGGTTGTGTTATCGCTATGCAACTCCTGCTCTT
>NW_009742030.1:0-306 GCF_000703405.1 Apaloderma vittatum | reverse complement strand
TTTCCAACCTGAATGATTCTATGATTCCACTCATTACTTATGGACGTGGTTGCAATTGCTGAGACAGCATTTAAGATGACAGTTCATATTACTGCGGCAACAACTGCCTGACTTCCTCAAAACGGTGCTACTTCACACAACGTTGGGCTATCCATTACCTCATCTAATTATGTGAACACTTACATAGTTACACAGGAAATGGGGAAACTAAAAGCATTTTACTTGTTTGTTTCTTAAGGAAGCAAACCAATACATAAACCTCTGTGCTTTCTACATCATTAAGGTTAGCTATATGGGACTTAACCG
>NW_009742029.1:0-306 GCF_000703405.1 Apaloderma vittatum | reverse complement strand
AGAGACCCTGAAGTCTGAATATTTTTGTATACTTCAAAGGTACCCTGCCTATTTGCCTGCTAATAAGACATTGCTCACCTGACATCATCTTCAAGAAATTTCAGATTGTGTTCAGGCTCTGTTAGCTTGAATTGCCACATGAGCTGAGTTTCTATGACTGGCTGCAATATCTCCCCTGGGCTTGCTCAGAATGGACTTCATTTACAAACTGTGGACTTCAACACCCTACAACCTGCCTCACACCAGCAATACTGAAACTCTTTGAGGTTCAGATCTCCTCCATCTCTCATTTTGAGATTTTTTTTT
>NW_009742028.1:0-306 GCF_000703405.1 Apaloderma vittatum | reverse complement strand
TTTTTTTTTCTTTTAGTCAAGTCATTTTTGCACCTTACAGTCACTGGATTTTGTGTGTATTGCTTTATCCTATTTTGCTGATATTACTCAGCCATTGTGCAGTTTCACATACTTGGAGCCTGCTTTTTCCCAGTCTCTAATGCATCCACAATATTTAACAATATATGTGGTTTGGAACTGAAAAGCTTATGAAGTATCTCATATTAACTCTACAATTTTTTAAACCTTTCAAGAGATGACACCAATAAGGAAGAAGACGAAGATGAAGAAGAAGCAGAGGAGGAGGAAGAGGAGGAGGAGGAGGAA
>NW_009742027.1:0-306 GCF_000703405.1 Apaloderma vittatum | reverse complement strand
TGCAAGAAAACAACTTTGTTGCTGAAGGACATTCACAGGAGAACTTCTTGTTGCCCTTTTAGATAAAGGCAAGGCCAGGCAGGAGGCGTGATCAGCGGCAACAAGTGGGAGCTGCGTGCAGGCTCCTGTTGCAGTGAGCGGCCGAGCTCATCCTGCAGCCAAGCACGGGATAAACCGTGCAGCTGGTTGCCCCGTGCGGCACCGCACAGGCTGCTCTGCTCGGGGTACCTGGGGTGTGGGTCTCTGACTCCTCCGTGTACAGTGGTCTCCAGGTCAGAATGGACACCTTCCACCCTTTGGTCCACA
>NW_009742026.1:0-306 GCF_000703405.1 Apaloderma vittatum | reverse complement strand
TTTATCCTTATTGCTGTCCAATAACAATGTAGTTTATGAAAGAAAGCTGCACTAAATAATGATCTCAACAAAATGGGTTTTCTTCCCCCTGGGAGGCACAAATATCTGATTGGCAGTTTAGGGCAGCAGATGAGCAGAAAACCCCCACACTTTGTCAGTTCTGACCTTATGAAGAACGTGAAGGAATCCCAAAAGACTTTTACTTAGAATAATCACTTTTTCATGCTACAAAACCATTCCAGTTCTTTTGCTGCATGAGAAGTTCATCGCAAGCTCTTTGCAAAGTATATGGATCCATCCGCCCTC
>NW_009742025.1:0-306 GCF_000703405.1 Apaloderma vittatum | reverse complement strand
GCCAACCCCTGCACTACGGGACTCTCCTGGGCAGCAGAGCTCGTGCCAAACTGTCAGGAGCTACCTGGGGCACTGGTTTCCTCCACGCCGTGCTGCACATCGCTCATACATTTTCATTGACCCTCTGCCAGGGCAATGCCATCAAGCAGTTCTTCTGTGAAGTTCCCCAGATCCTCCAGCTGTCCTGCTCACGCTCCTACCTCAGGGAATTGGGGGCTGTTTTGGTCAGTGCTTTTGTATTTGGAGGCTGTTTTGTTTTCATCGTGGCGTCCTACGTGCAGATCTTCAGGGCCGTGCTGAGGATCC
>NW_009742024.1:0-306 GCF_000703405.1 Apaloderma vittatum | reverse complement strand
TAGATTTGAGCTGCTGAAGAAATGCTTTGCATGTTCGGAGCTGTGTTGGAGTAAGAGTTTTACCCCTCGCAGTTCACTTAGCTGGAAGCTTTGGGCACAGTGCTGTACCTTAACCACCCACCTTTCTCCTCCTCAATCGTCTCCACAAGGTACCGACTCTCCTCTTGCACTTTTTCCTCAAAACTGACAGCAAGGCTTTTCAGCGTAGCCAAAGCAAATTTTCTCTGTTGCCTCCATATGTGCCCATTTGACGATATGAGCCCTGTAGATGGAAAATCACAAGTAAAGAAACCTCGCTCAGGGTCA
>NW_009742023.1:0-306 GCF_000703405.1 Apaloderma vittatum | reverse complement strand
CCAGAATCCTTCCAGTGCCTGGCAGGACACCAGTGGGAACTCTAAAGCACTGGGAAAGGGGGCTGGGACATCTGTGGATCCTATTTCTTATGGCTACTGCCACCTGCTCCTCAGAGGAAGAGGACAGCGAGCTCTTTAGTGCTCCTCATGTGCCAAAAATGCATTCCTTTGGTCTTGCCACTGCTATCCAGCTGAAAAACCCTGAAACTCAGGGGAATCTCCAGGGTCTGGTGGCTCTTCACGTCTCCTGAGGAGCTTGCCTCTCTTCCCCAAAGGCGGAAGCAGGATTTCTGTCCATCAGACAAG
>NW_009742022.1:0-306 GCF_000703405.1 Apaloderma vittatum | reverse complement strand
CAGCGGCTGGAGGGGAGCTGTTTTCTGTCGCCCCGGGTCGACGAGGGCGAGAGAGGGAGGGAGGGACAGGCCATGGAAATAACGTAACTCTCGGGTTTATTTTCAGCGGGGAACCCCTTTGAATAAACACTGCGGGGCATCAGAAACCTGCTGCGCACGGGTTCATAAAGGCTGCTCCAAGAAAGGTGTGACCTTACAACGGGAGGTTTTGAGCAGAGGATCGCTGATGATACTGTTCTTGTTTTATTAAAGCTGTTTTAGTGTTATTTTCCAGTCAGAATCACAGAATGTAAGGGGTTGGAAGGG
>NW_009742021.1:0-306 GCF_000703405.1 Apaloderma vittatum | reverse complement strand
AAAAAAAAGTCATCTTTGCAAATGACTCCTAGCTTCCTGGGCCTTTTTTTGTTGTCAGGAAGTTGTTCCAGTAGCGTACTTACACGTGCTAATTTTTTTGTGTTCCAAAGTTAAATAATTGAGGGATAGACTTACGTGGCCTCCATTGTTGAAGGTATAATCCCTTTTTGGCTTCAGATAGAAGGGTCTTAGCAGTCCAGCTGTGTCCACAGTAGCTGCACTGAATAATTTATGTTTCAGTAGTGGGAGAATTAATCTTGAGAGCTTTTTATCTATATTAATAAAGCAGTTCAGTGTTGAACAGAT
>NW_009742020.1:0-306 GCF_000703405.1 Apaloderma vittatum | reverse complement strand
GACATCACTAAGAGCTACACAGCTAAATAGTTGGCAAACTAACTCTAAGTTATCACTGAATAAATGAAAACACTAATGCTGCTGGGAAGCTATCTAAACGAGTTCCTTGATACTTCAAACAGGCCTGGTTGCCAAAGCCACTATCCTCCATTCCCATTCTTGTTTGTATCTTGGCATCTCTGCAGTTCTAAGGCTGGCTTACAGTTTTATAAGATCATGGCTACTCCTAAGAATGATTCCATTCTCTATGTGAAAAGAATGCTACTGAAAGGGCAGATGAATTTTTCCCCAGAGGGTCCACAAATA
>NW_009742019.1:0-306 GCF_000703405.1 Apaloderma vittatum | reverse complement strand
TATATTTTTGGTGATTAGCCTTCAGTTCTTGGAATATAACATTCACTGAAAATATGTGTTGAAAAAACAAACATGGGTATTGTGACAGAAACATATCTATGTTAAATCAATTCAATAATAAAAAACCCCACCTTTTTAAAGCACACGTGTAATAAAAAAGGTGCCAAAGCCTGCATAGTATAAGGGGAACCGGGATGTACACTTAAGCGAGACTGACAGATTCAAACACAGGATATGGCTACGCACCACGTCTCTCTCCTACCCTTCTTCCAGCGCACCTCAGTTAGGACCTATCTCTCTGCCATC
>NW_009742018.1:0-306 GCF_000703405.1 Apaloderma vittatum | reverse complement strand
TCTCCTGAAGAGTTACTGCAGGAGTCATGGAGACAAAATTTAATCATAAAACATGAATTAGGGCATTTTTAGCTTTAATTACAAATTTCAGTAAAACATCTGCTATGATATTGCTACCAGTTCCTTCATCCTCAGCCTTGACACCGTTCATTCTTTCAGGGCCAAAGTGCATCTATTAATTTAACAAGAGACTTCACATAATTTGGAGAGGAATATTACTATTTCCTAGAACAGATAGCCTTGGGCTTTTGTAGTAACAGCAATAAACACCAAATAATGCAATAGATGATAATCAGCCACTCCTGG
>NW_009742017.1:0-306 GCF_000703405.1 Apaloderma vittatum | reverse complement strand
GGGCTCGTATGCATGGACTTATGGCTCCTTACTTCAGGCTAATAAGTGCATATATCAATCCTCTTATATGCATATTCTTTTATACAGGCCTGCAACTGAATTTTACCATGACCTGGGGAGACTCTCATTATCTTGGACTGACGGGACTTGAAGTAATAGGAAAGAACGGCCACGCATTAAAAATAAATACAGAACAGATTTCTGCTTCACCCCAAGACTTAAATGATCTTCCAGAGTACACAGGCGATCCCAGAACATTAGAAAAGTGAGTAATCAAAGAGTGGGATTATCCAGCATTTTCTACAA
>NW_009742016.1:0-306 GCF_000703405.1 Apaloderma vittatum | reverse complement strand
TGTTCTGGGTATGTAGCAGTGATACTTGTAGTGGCATGGAGAAGGGCCTGGGCATGTGTCACTGGGAGGATGGTTTTGATTGGGGAAAAATATTGCCTGAAGGAAATGGAGATGCTGGGTCTGTGTGACTGAGGAAGAAGTACAAGATGTCTGCTGAGCTGTGGAGATGCCATTTCCCGTGGCATGGGAGAAGAGGCCGAATGCACAGGTATGTTCTCCCAGTATCCTCTCAGCACCTCCAGAAGTTCTACATATCCTGGCATCCTGTTGTTCTCTATAGAATTACCTCTTGTGAAGATAACCGCC
>NW_009742015.1:0-306 GCF_000703405.1 Apaloderma vittatum | reverse complement strand
GATGGGCGCAAAGGTGATGAAAAGGGACAGAGAAAGAGAAAGGGAGGGTGTGAATGGACACAAGGGGAGAGGAAAGGGGCATAGCGAGAGGAGGGAAACACGGAGAGGCTGCGGGGATTCAGCAGCTGTGGGGAACAGCTCTGCCAACAACCAGCATCAAAGAGGTGACTACACCCAGCATTGCGCCCGCCCAGCCAGCCTCTGCCAGCCCCGGCTGGCACAGGGACAAGTCGCATGACGGCAGCTGTCACAGGGCAGGGAGAGGAGGAGTGGCAAAAGGAGGAAGAAGTAAAGCAGTGAAAGGAT
>NW_009742014.1:0-306 GCF_000703405.1 Apaloderma vittatum | reverse complement strand
ACTTTGTGCTCCCTGTCTCCGATGTGTGGGCTGGTGGGAGGGCCAAGGGGAGGGCAGCGCTCGGGAGACGCTGCTCTGAGACACTTTGCCTCTAACCTGTCCCCATCTTGCCCAGCTTCGAGCGACTCCTGCTCCACGCGCTCTGCCAGTACATGGACCTCGTCTCTGCCAGTAAGGGCCTCACGTTGGCTTGTTTGTTTTTTGGTTCTGTTTTTGTTTTTCCCCTTCCTTTCCTCACTATCTCTCCCCTCCAGCTCAGCCTCTTGCTCCCCGCCCCACCTCGCGCTGCAGCTCACAGATAACCCT
>NW_009742013.1:0-306 GCF_000703405.1 Apaloderma vittatum | reverse complement strand
CTTTGAAGATGCCTGCGTTTTAGACACCAAGACTGGAAAACCGGCTCCAGAAGGCTGGAAGGTGGAGCCGCAGAGGAGATGCGGTGCTCCAGATGAGCGGGCTTAGCGTTTTGCTCACCCAACAATGCAGAAAGGCCCACGCGTGTGTAACTGCCACTGTTCACTCTGTCTCCTATGTGCCTTGCTTGTGCCATTGCTTGAGCGTTTCTTTCTTGCTTTTTTTCTTTTTGTTGTTTTTTTTTTCTTTTTCTTGGACTTCTTAACTTTGCTCTCTTCCTCCTTTCTGCTGCCGCTACTGTCTCCTGC
>NW_009742012.1:0-306 GCF_000703405.1 Apaloderma vittatum | reverse complement strand
GATGTTTTAGCTGCTGCTGAGCACTGCTTACACAGTGTCAAAGCCTTTTCTGCTCCTGACATCACCCAACCAGGGATGAGGCTGGGGGTGCACAAGGAATTGGGAGCAGACACAGCCAGGACAGCTGACTCTAATTTACCAAAGAGACATCCCATAATATATGACATCATTCTCAGTACATAAACCTAGAGGAAGAAGAAGGAAGAGAGGAATGTTCACAGTAACGGGGTTTGCCTTTCTAAGTAATTGTTAATCATGATGAAGCCCTGTTTTCCCAGAGATGGAGATGGCAGAACACCTGCCTGC
>NW_009742011.1:0-306 GCF_000703405.1 Apaloderma vittatum | reverse complement strand
CCCCCTTCCCCAAGCCAGTAGCGCTGCATGGAAAGGATTTGTAAATACATAAAGACATGCAAAACAAACACCGTGACAAGATCTACAGAACAACAAACAATCAACGTCTTCTGGAAAACTGTCTAAACCTTTTTTCTTTTTTTTTTCTTTCCCTGGTACCATCAGTATGCCTCATTTTCTCACAGAGAAGCCTCTCAAAGCAAGAAGGCCCTGAGGGGCATTATGGCTAAACGTCACGCAAATTGTGAAGCAAAAACACTCTTCAGGTTTTCGGTCTCTTCTTTTTCGGTCTCTTCTTTTTCGGTC
>NW_009742010.1:0-305 GCF_000703405.1 Apaloderma vittatum | reverse complement strand
TAATGCACAAGTGTCCAAAACAAGCTACAAGTAACAACAATGAAGGGAGACTTTTGTGCCTGCAAGGCACATAGTTCTAGCCAAGGTATCACTTTTCAAACACTTAGTGCTTCCAGGGATTAGCAGATACCACGGTCAGCAGGCATACAGTGATCATTTCACCTTTGTGTGTTGTCATATGGGATTTCTTTGCCACTAGCTTCCTAGTAAAGGTTATGACACTAGAAAGGTATATTTAAAAGTGAAATGCTCTCAGAAGAATCATGTTATTACACAGAGGAATGTGCAAACTGATTTGTTGAAAT
>NW_009742009.1:0-305 GCF_000703405.1 Apaloderma vittatum | reverse complement strand
TGAACCACTTGCCTGTTGTTGTTTTCTAATGCTGAGGTCACAGTTAATTTGGGGGTTTTATTGGGTGTGTGGCTGACCAGTAGGGCTGAGTTTTGGTCAGTTTCTCAAGGAAGAACAGAGTTAAAAAGTCCAAGTGCAGACTTTCATCAATCTCTGACCAGGAAAAGCGCCAGCCACCGCTTCCCTATTATCTTTCTAGGTTAAGGTTTTTAAGCCGTCGATAAATCCCCAAGATGAATAAGTGAAAGAAAGCATTTAAAATGTTTCCCTGCACGCTCTGCAGCTCGCCTTCCACACGTGCTATC
>NW_009742008.1:0-305 GCF_000703405.1 Apaloderma vittatum | reverse complement strand
AACGACTCTAGTTTGAAGGTCCCCTTTTACAAAAAACATGTTTCTAAATATTCTTTGACTAACTGCAACCCATTTTCTACTTTCATAGATATGATTAATTCCTTCTGAACACGGGGATTCTTTCTTGGTTTTAAATTTAATTTTAATGTTAGATTTTTAAATCTTGCGAGTGTTTTAATTCTTTTGTTAGTGATAAATAATACAAACTTTGAGACACAAATGAAACAGCAAAACACATAAAAGCTTGAATGAAAAACAGGCACGCATGCTGATACCATTACTGCTGCATTTTCAGTAGGGTGAAC
>NW_009742007.1:0-305 GCF_000703405.1 Apaloderma vittatum | reverse complement strand
GCCCCCCGCCACCACCAAAATCCGCCTGAGCTAACCCAATACAACCGTTCACATCACTGTTGCTGCGGGTGAATGTGCAGTCGGACCTGCCCAACAGCTGCCCCTGCCCTTGTCCTGGGCCAAGGCTGGCATCTTGGTATCTCGCCTTGGAAGCTGCTATTATTTCTGCTAGAAGTTTCCATCAAGTGGTTTGTTCTCTTGCAAAACTATCAAATTAAAGATAGCAGCTTGGCACCACCCTGCTGAGAATCAGGCAGGTCCCTACAGCACTGCCAAGGTGTCGTGGGTTAGGGCTGGGCCGGCCT
>NW_009742006.1:0-305 GCF_000703405.1 Apaloderma vittatum | reverse complement strand
AGCTGATGATGGAGGATTTCCACACTTCATGCTGCCCACGTACCCCGACAAAACTACACAGTGCACACCCAGCTCTCCCCTCTGGACGGGCTCCCTCCAGCACCTACCGCCCGCTTGCACTGGCTCCAGCATTTGGCCCCCAAAGCCATATTTTTAACAGCGAACAGAGCAGGCGGCCTCCTGCAATTGCATCACACAGACACTGGATCCAGAGACACCCAAGTCAAGGGACAGCACGGAGCACATCCTTCCTCTGCCCTTCACTATGCACTTCTCCATTTGAGATGTAAATGACTCCTGTGATA
>NW_009742005.1:0-305 GCF_000703405.1 Apaloderma vittatum | reverse complement strand
CAAACTGGCTGTAAATAAGCATTCTTAAGAAAAACAAGGCGGTCACATTAACTTCAAAAAGTACTTCACAAATATGAAAACCTCTATTAAACAACCAACCATGATTAATGCACTCGGCTATAGAATTCAATTACATATTAAAAGCAAATCATGAAGGAGACTTCATACTTGTTTTCTTTTACAACTGATATGACAGATCAGAAATGGTAATGCTGCAAATACTGTAGTGACTAGAAACCAAATGTAGCTTAAACGCACTGATTTATTTTACAAATGTAGGACAATCAAGTCAAAGACTATTGTTC
>NW_009742004.1:0-305 GCF_000703405.1 Apaloderma vittatum | reverse complement strand
GGAAGTTGTTCAGTGTAAGAAATGAGAGTGAAATGACGGCCGAGCTCTGGTGTGTTGGGCACGGAAGGACTGGTGGCCCCCTCTGGAGATTCAGCTGTTTTGCAAAGATCTGTCCTCTCAAACTTAATTGACACCAGAGCGAGAGGCCTCCTTAATATAGAGAAACCCTCAATAAAACTTGAAGGGCAAACTGTAATTGTTACAGGTTGGGGAGGGGAACAAACTGAAGCTGTGCAAACACAAAGAGGAATGAGAAGAGGAAGCCTCCTGAAATTACTGTGTTCAGCTGTGATTGTCCGTGTTCA
>NW_009742003.1:0-305 GCF_000703405.1 Apaloderma vittatum | reverse complement strand
CCTTTTTCCGCTATTTTTCCCATTTTTTCGAGATTTTTCTTTTTTATTTAACGGGTTTTTCCCTTTTTTTCGTGTTTTTCCCATTTTTCGGGGATTTTTCCATTTTTTCGGAGGTTTTCCCCCTTTTTTTGGGGTCCTACACTCGCGGGGACCCCCTTTTCTTTTGGGGGAGCCCTTTATTTTGGGGCGTTTTTCCTTTTTTTCGAGATTTTCCCCCTTTTTTCGGGATTTTTCCTCTTTTTTACGGCTTTTTCCCATTTTTTTTTTCCTCATTTTTGAGGGATTTTTCCACTTTTTCGGGGGTT
>NW_009742002.1:0-305 GCF_000703405.1 Apaloderma vittatum | reverse complement strand
ACTGTGGCATATCTTGTGCCAGCTTAATTTAGATTTAATTTGATGCTTAACGACTTATGCCTTACGTACAGTTTGCATGGAATGAATACTCTAAAGACTCACCTGTAAACCTTGGGAAAGTTTTAATAGAATGACATGATGGAAGAAACAGACTTTGGAGTTCAAGGAGCATCTGGATGATACTCACTCATACGTTTTAGTTTTCGGTAGTCCTGCAAGGGGTGAGGAGTTGGACCCAACGGTCCTTAGGAGTCCTTTCCAGCTCAAGGTAGAAACATAGAATCATAGAATAGTTTCAGCTGGAA
>NW_009742001.1:0-305 GCF_000703405.1 Apaloderma vittatum | reverse complement strand
AAAAAAAAGATATCTTTTTAAGAATAGGATTTTCAGATTTTACGCTAGGCAGAAAAAGTTAACAAACTTTGAAATACCAGTGTTGTTGTGTTGTACCACGTCAATCATAAAATAGAAGTAAGTCTCCTTCCTAAATTGTTGCCATCATAAGTTAGGTTTTCTGTTGGCCGAAGTTAGTCCAGATGAAGGTGACATTGACCTTATATCTCCTGTAGAATTCTGTCACATAAATTTATTAATATTGAAACATATGCTCAGAAAGAAAACAAAATATATCACAGATTCACAGAATCACAGAATGTTAG
>NW_009742000.1:0-305 GCF_000703405.1 Apaloderma vittatum | reverse complement strand
GAACCGAAAAGCATGCTAGGCTCTTGAGTACTGAATCCAGACCCACGTTTTCCTCAAACTCTGTACCTCACGCTGTTAACAGGACGTTCCAACACCTCCTGTCGAGTTTGGTGTTTTCAGAGGAGGCAGAACTACAGAAAAATTCCTCTTTGGCCCAAGGACTTCTGCCCCTTTTGCCAAATGTGTGGAAACTAGGTCAGACACCAAATCTCAGGAGAGAATCTGCTGAGTCCAGTGAAGAGAACTTGTAACAGGCTAGACGGGCCCAGATTGCTGTTCCCTGTGCCCAAGAGCAGCATTTGAGG
>NW_009741999.1:0-305 GCF_000703405.1 Apaloderma vittatum | reverse complement strand
TTCCTACTTATGTATCTGTGGGTACTCAAATCCTGCCCGGTCTCTTCTCTTCATTAACTCTGAGGAATGTTACAGCAGGCATGCTCTGTCACTTATGAATAAGCATCAAGAGGACCTGGAGACATCAAACACATCTGAAAAATCTGCACAGAGCTGTACGATGTGACACATGATCTGTGGGGAACCAAGACCTTTGTGGTGTGGCAGCTGCAGGCCAGAGTAGGAAAAATACCGAGAGCATATCAACAAGCTGGTGGTAGCATGTTTGCGACTTCATTTGTTCTCCAAATGCAAGTTCAGTTTTT
>NW_009741998.1:0-305 GCF_000703405.1 Apaloderma vittatum | reverse complement strand
CCCCTGCGTCTCCGGGAAACCAGCTCTCTCCTCAATCTATCTACTTATCTATCAATCTAGTTAGGACTACTTAGGATTAAATACGTCTGAAGTACAATTTTGTTGGTGTATGTCAGGGTACAAACAGCTAGAGGGAAAAAAATATTAGTATTGAGTAATTGTGCCAGCTAAATTTTTTAATTTCCCGACTTTAGGCAATCATCCCTAAACTGGATTTCATATTGCAACACCAAAATCTTTATATAGCAACACCGTAATCCATCTGTAATGGCTGCCATCAGCAACTACTACAACCAATTAAATGC
>NW_009741997.1:0-305 GCF_000703405.1 Apaloderma vittatum | reverse complement strand
GAGATATGGGTTTGCCTGATTCTTTGCTGAGTGACAGACACAAACCATGTGTGATCTAAAGGGAGGAAAGAAAAAGGAAGGAGAGTGACAGACAAATACTCTAATGAGAATTTGCAGAACTAGAAGGGGAGTATTCACAGCCCACCATTACTATTGTTAGCAGAGAAATTTCTTAATGCACCCTGCTGAGTTAGATGATCCCTTGAAATCTATTTCAGCCCAACATTTTTGTGATTTCATGATGATATCTAAGTATTTTGACTAGTACTCAAAGTCCTGTTCTCTCTTCTTTCTCTGCCCTATTT
>NW_009741996.1:0-305 GCF_000703405.1 Apaloderma vittatum | reverse complement strand
ACTAGACTACACAGACCCTAGCGGTGTGGTAACTGCTCGAAGCTGAGGTCTCTGTCAGCGCCAATACTGAGCTCTGCAGGGGCAGTTGTGATTGCGTATTTGGGTCTCAGGCTCTTTGCTTGTCAGCAATTATTTCCATAAAATACTTGTTGAATTTACTGATGTTCATCTGCCTGAAACCAAGGTAGAATATGAATCACGTTTACATTACTGTGCTTCCTCCTGCTGTAAAAGTGCTTTAAAATGCTCAGGTAGTCAATATATAAACACTTTATGTTGCTTTAGACCTAAGAGAATGGAGTGAA
>NW_009741995.1:0-305 GCF_000703405.1 Apaloderma vittatum | reverse complement strand
GCCACTTCTAACTTTATGTTCTCCTCATCTGTGGCACCCACTAAAACCTGATTTTTTCATTACAGTGAAATTGGAACTAACGTTCCTTTTATTCTCTTTATCATTTCCATTTAACTTTTTATCTCTCGCCAAAAATACTGGTATCTTCAAAGAAAATACAGAAGATGAGACAAAATCCATCTCCTTCCTGACCTCTAAATTTCAGTAACATGCCCATCTCACAGAGCCTTTAAAGACTCTGTTCCTTGCACTTATTTTCATGGAAACTGAGAAGCTTTTTATGACAGTAAGACCTTTCAGCTTCA
>NW_009741994.1:0-305 GCF_000703405.1 Apaloderma vittatum | reverse complement strand
GGTCGGCAAGGTCACGCATGGACGTGAAGAAGCCTCCAAGAAGTCCTGCAGAAGGACAGAAGTTGGTGGGCAGGGCGGTGGCCATGGGGCTGGTCGGGGTTGGGAACTCCTCAGCCTCCAAAGTGGGGTTTCAGGTGGCTCTGGAGCCCATCTCCAGGGGGTTCAGGATGTCTTGAAAGGGTTGGGCACATCTCCGGGGGGTTCAGCTCATCTCGAAGAGGCGCGTGATGAGTCTAAAGGGTTTCAGGACATCTCCGAAGGGGTTCAGGGCATCTTGGAGAGGTTCATGATGACTCTAAAAGGTT
>NW_009741993.1:0-305 GCF_000703405.1 Apaloderma vittatum | reverse complement strand
CTAGATGATGAGGTGGGCTGTGAGACCAGCACGTGATGGGGCACAGAGGATTAGAGCCCATGTCTTACAGGCAATTGGGTTGAAGCCCTTCCCTTGGGGAAAAACTGCTGGGCATGGACAGCTAAAACCGCATAAAATTCAATTATGCTTTTAAGCGTGCCATTGTGTGACTCCAGGAAACCTCATTTTATAACCATAATGTCAAGATAGGTGCTGGAATCTCTACTTTTTCCTCCTGCTCTGGGCAGCTCCGGGTACTTCTCTCAGAAGTCCATAACATCCATCTCAAGTCCACCCACAGAAGC
>NW_009741992.1:0-305 GCF_000703405.1 Apaloderma vittatum | reverse complement strand
TGCGGAATTCGCGGCTCGCTCGTGGAGAATAATCCAAGATTTTCAGGATTCAGGGGTACATCCCAACCCTAAAAAGCCTAAAAAGTCCCCGGGGCTGTTACCCAGCAGCATTTTTATCGCTTTGAACCCTCTCGTGCCAGGCTCGTAGCTGGGACCAGCAAAGAAAAACACCCCAAATGCTGCAAAAATACGCTTGGATATTTTAAAAACATCCGAGGGTGACGGCAGCTGGCTCGAGGGAGTGATGCTCAGCCGGTGACCCCAACATTTTCAAAGGTATCATAGCGGACACGGCGAAGATATCC
>NW_009741991.1:0-305 GCF_000703405.1 Apaloderma vittatum | reverse complement strand
ACAAGCCTCCCAGTCAGACGGTTTCCAGGAGCCGCTGCCAGACCGCTCGCTGGCCGGGCTCAAGCTGGACTCGCTTCCGAGAAGCCACGTCCGAAGCATTTCACGCTTCCTCCCCGACAGCCGGGGTCCTGCTCGCCCGGGCAGCGGAGGAGGCTGGGCTGGCTCCCCCACCGCTCGCCTTTGCCGAGCACCAGCACCATCTACCGGGCACCCACCGGGCGTGCAGTGATGCTGACCGAGCTGCCCTGCCCACCCCTCTGCCCCGGGGGCATCTGCTCCTCCGTTTGCGTTGCCGGCGGGCACCC
>NW_009741990.1:0-304 GCF_000703405.1 Apaloderma vittatum | reverse complement strand
ACGACTCTTTGAAAGCAGTCATCTAGCCAATTCCTGATCCATGGATTAGTCAATCCATCAAATCCATATCTTTCTAATTCAGAGACCAGGATGTCGTGCAGGATGGCATCGAACGCTCTGCACAAGTCCAGTTGCTCTTCCCTTATTCACCTATGCTGTAACCCCATCATAAAAGGCCACCGAATATGTTAAGCAGGATTTGCCTTTGGCAAAGCCATGTCAGTTGCCACCAACCACCTTCTCACTTTCCATGTGCCTTAGCAGAGACTTCAAGAGGATCTGCTCCATTATCTTGCCAGGCACT
>NW_009741989.1:0-304 GCF_000703405.1 Apaloderma vittatum | reverse complement strand
TAACTGTTCCCTACATTTATATCACAACATTTACTGTTAAGTTACCTGAATTATTGCTGTTAATTTAGAACAAGACACTTTGTCTCAAACTGAATCCCATCACCTTTGTCAGTGTTAAAAGGGACTGCAGGACTTCCCTGTGCAACTGGCTGGGAATTGGGAGGAATATTTACATCCCAAAGCACAGAAGCCAGAGAACTACGTGAGGCACAGCTGACCATGAAGTACAGGTGCTATTATCAGAAAACTCAATGGAATAAATAAAATTTCTAACAACTGCCATACACAGATGTTAGAAACAAGA
>NW_009741988.1:0-304 GCF_000703405.1 Apaloderma vittatum | reverse complement strand
GTCCCAGTCTTATCCTGTCCCTGTTTTCATTTCAGTTACGGTTTTGGGGAGTGTCTGCCCATTTTGCCAATAGCCTGCCTGGGAGCTGGCTTCTTCTGGGCGGGTTTGTACCGGGTGTGAGGCCCAGGCCACACTGAGGCAGGCAGTGGGGATGAAGGCGGTGGCTTGGCAGTTGCTGGGTGATGCTGCTCTGGTGGCTGTGACATCAGAGGTGACGTCACAATGGGAGCTGCCTTTAAAGTCACCACCAGGCGGCCTCACTGCAGCTGGACTTGGGCGATCAGTAAGTGCAGCACACAGGGGG
>NW_009741987.1:0-304 GCF_000703405.1 Apaloderma vittatum | reverse complement strand
TCCTGCAGATGAGACTGCTTTTTCATTCACATCCTCTGAGAACATCTGCACCATTTTAAAGTCAGAATAACTCACTAGAGAATTCTTGGCGATGGCAGGAAAGAACCGCTCGTGGATATATTGGTTCTCTTACTTCATGTCACGAGTAAATACCAGATAGCTTTGCCACTGGTGTCTGGAAGAAATGTAGAGATCCTCGGGTGGGTATCTGCGTCGGACAGGCTCAAAAGTGAGGCTTGAAGGATACTGTTACAGGTTGGAAGAGAGAACTGGGAAAAAGTACAACTAACAATGTGAGAAATTA
>NW_009741986.1:0-304 GCF_000703405.1 Apaloderma vittatum | reverse complement strand
AGCCCACAACGGTGTTCTGTGGGAAGGAGCTAATGATGGGTCCAGGGAGAATCACCACTACGGCAGAGGACTCGAAGACAACAGTGGAGGGCTGACATTGCCTGATACAGGGTTTATTGCAGCTGTTGGCCAGTGGGGTTGGCCCGCAGGGCTGGCAGCAGGGTTGGCAGGGCAGGCACTTTTCAGGGCAGGACATGTCTTGGTGCTGGTGGTTCGCCTAGGAGACAGGACAGGGAAGAAGCAGAGTACAAAGACAATTGGGGAACAACTGCACCCCCACCCAAAGGAAGCCAAGGCCCCTGCT
>NW_009741985.1:0-304 GCF_000703405.1 Apaloderma vittatum | reverse complement strand
CCACTCTCTTCTTGATGCATCCCAGGATATCATTGGCCTTCTTGGTCATGAGGCCACATTGCTGGCTCATAAACATCCTATTGTCCACCGTGACTCCCAGGTCTTTTCCCACAGAACTACTTTCCAGTATCTCAGACCGCAAACTGTACCAATACATGGGGTTTTTACCCTACACTTGCCCTTGCTGAATTTCGTAAAGCTCTCTCTGCCCAACTCTCCAGCCCGTTCAGGTCATGCTGGATGGCAATGTAGCCTCTGGAGTGTCAGTCACTTCTCCCAGTTTTGTATCATCAACAAACTTGCT
>NW_009741984.1:0-304 GCF_000703405.1 Apaloderma vittatum | reverse complement strand
ATAGCGCCGAGGGCAAGATTTCGGGCCAAAGAAATCAAAATAAAACTCAGCGTTGCGAAAAGATCATCCCGCGCTTTCTTTTCGTTTGGGATAAAAACCCTGGCAATGGGTCGTAAATGAAAAATAAACAGAATTTCGGAGTCAAAATACGCTGCTCGCTGTGTCGCCTGCAAACAGAGTGATGCCTTTTCTGTTTGCAGTACTAACTTTGGGACAAGTCACTTGCAGCCCATTAAAAATCTTGTTGTAACAGCAAATAGGTCTTTCCATTTTTACAGCGCAGCCGCACGATGTTATCAAAAGG
>NW_009741983.1:0-304 GCF_000703405.1 Apaloderma vittatum | reverse complement strand
GTGAAATAGTCCAGCATGCTGAAAGACCTTAGGAGGGCTGGGAGGATTGGGTTAGGACTTTTCTGCTGTGTGCCACTCCCCATAGCTGTGTGACTTAAAGTACATCCGTGTTACTCATTTTGGCAAAGAGGTGGTGTATTCAAGCTGCTTGAGGATAAGCTTGAAAAATGCTGGTTTAAGGACTGGATCTGTTCGTACAGAGGACCTGTAAGAGCACTGGGTACTTCATAACAGGACTCCCAAGACTTTGCTTTTTTTCTCAAAAAATGTAAGTCAAAGTGAGTAAATTATATAAGGGAAAAAC
>NW_009741982.1:0-304 GCF_000703405.1 Apaloderma vittatum | reverse complement strand
GCTGAGCCACAGATGTCTTCCCATTCACCTTTTTAATGCACTTCTAGTTACATTTTTATTTTGATTACTTGATTTAGATCACACATGATGCACAACCAGACCAAGAGGTTTGATCACCTGAGGCTTGATTACTGCTAGAAATAACTCCTAAGCTACACAAGTGAAAGCTAATTCGAAGGAGCAGCTTACACATTCTCTCAGCATTCAGTCTTTCCCTGGAGGTGCCAGCAATGAGTCTCAGTTAGGTAAGACTAACTCTCTTTAAAGTACTCTTGATTATTTACAAATCCCTACACAACCACGA
>NW_009741981.1:0-304 GCF_000703405.1 Apaloderma vittatum | reverse complement strand
GCTTCGGGAGTCTCAGTGCTGTGCAGGTGCAAAAAGCAGGGAGAGAGTGTCGTGTAATTTAAGGAAAAGATGCTGTAACGTCAGAAATTAAGGGGAAAACATGAGTGAGGAAACAATACATAGTGAAAAAAGAAAAAAAATTATGTTACTGCATTAATATCCTGCTTGGAAGCACTGTCTTCAGTTTTGGTCATTTAGTCTCTAGATGGGAATGGAGGCTTAGAAGAAAAGCAGGTGGGAAAAACTAAATATATTTCAGGGTGCCTTTAAATCAAGAATCATAGAATCATAAAGGTTGGAAAGG
>NW_009741980.1:0-304 GCF_000703405.1 Apaloderma vittatum | reverse complement strand
CACACATCCCCTACCCCACAAGGTCAGTCCAGGAGCGTGCCTTGGGGCTGAGGGCTTCATGTTTGCCGTCACATCCTTGCGCTCTCTCCAGGGAGGCATTCTCTTTCCATCTTCTCAGACAGGAGTTCCCGTTGGTCTTCACCTTCTCCATCAGGGTGGGTTTCTGGCTTCTCTTCCGCCAAGGCTCAGCAGTATTGACACGCACGGTCACTGGCCTAAGGCTTCGGTCCACCTGGCTACTCACACTGCGCTATGACACTCATAAGACAAAATAACTTCCAATCCATCATAATTTTAAACCTTC
>NW_009741979.1:0-304 GCF_000703405.1 Apaloderma vittatum | reverse complement strand
GACAAAGAACAGGATGAAGAACATCAGGATGGAGAACATCAAGACAAAGACCATCAGGATGGAGACCCCCAGGATGAGGAACAGGATGAAGAACATCAAGATGAAGAACATCAGGATGAGGAACATCAAGACAAGGACCACCAGGATAGAGAACGTAAGGATGGAGACCACCAGGATGAAGAACGGGATGAGGAACACCAGGATGAGGAACACCGAGTTGAAGACCCCCGGGATGAGGAAGACCAGAATGGAGAACACCGAGACAAAGACAAAGAACATCAGGATGAGGAACACCAAGACGAAG
>NW_009741978.1:0-304 GCF_000703405.1 Apaloderma vittatum | reverse complement strand
TTTTTTTGGAACAGTGTTTATGTGCTATGCAATTGATGCCTTCCAGGCATGATATTAATCCCAATTTACTGTAGTTAATAAATTCACTGACTTCATGGGCGTTACTTGCAACAGCAGAGGCTGATGATAGTTGTAGAATGCTCACTGTTTATTTTTTCTGTTTGCCCCGTGAGCTGCATGTAAGCTGTGTTTGTATAATAGTTTCATTTTATTCTCTTTAAGAGGTATAGTTAAAACTGTAAAGGGTAGGCCTCACTTAATTTGGTCAGTTTACAGCACGTTTCCACACAATATTTCCAACATA
>NW_009741977.1:0-304 GCF_000703405.1 Apaloderma vittatum | reverse complement strand
GTAGTCTCCAGAAATTGATTAATTGCTTCCTGAGTCCCCTCCACTTTCTCTCCCCCCCTCCTCTTTTTCTCAGCGATATCTCTGTTTTTCGGTCTCCTGTCAGTGCAGCCAACCTTACCTGGTGGCTGAAAATGCCTCCATTAACCAGATTCTCTCTGTAAATGAGAACTATCTTTGCATTTGTTTTCTGCTTTGCGTATGACACTCCTCCCACATTAAGTACCCACTGTTATTCTCAGTACCGGTCCCAGCTGATTTGACCTGTCGGGTTTAGGCTTTGCTTCACAAAGAGACGATGCTGTGG
>NW_009741976.1:0-304 GCF_000703405.1 Apaloderma vittatum | reverse complement strand
CACCATGAGGGAGGACCTGATGACTGAGATGGTTCTGCACCAGTGCTCTCTCTTAAATACTTAAAAACCTGTATTTTTAAGACATATTGCCAAAGTAGAAAACCATCGATTGACTCTATGCAAATTTTTCAAGTACTTTCTAGGAAGTAATCAGGAAGACTGTGTTCTTCATTGTATATGCATTTAAAATTTTGCATTTGAGCTTTAAAAATATTTTTTAATAATTTCCTCAGCCTCATTTTCTGTAATTCCATAAACAACAGGAACACAAGACCCATATCTTACCGAATAAAAAAAAAAAAAA
>NW_009741975.1:0-303 GCF_000703405.1 Apaloderma vittatum | reverse complement strand
TTCTGTGATTCTGTGATTCTGTGATTCTAAGCACTCTGAATCTTAAATTTATATAAATCCAGAGCAAAGGCTTTCCCTCAAAGTGTTTAGACATGAGCTCCAATTTAGGTATAAGCTTTGCCTTGACTTCTCCAAAACTAATAGTGTGCTAAGGCTTAACTCCAACTGGGCTTTCTACCTTGAGAAGAAACGTGGAATAAAAATGAAAAGGTGTTTATTTCCCACTTATGTTTTCAGCTTTTTCTCTTCAGTTTGATAAAACTCTCAGCAATTCTTGTTATAAATTGTGGGAATAAAACCCAG
>NW_009741974.1:0-304 GCF_000703405.1 Apaloderma vittatum | reverse complement strand
ATGCAGGGATTCAGGCAGGGATGCAGGGATGTAGAGATGCAGGGATTGGGAAAGGGATGCAGGGATTGGGAAAGGGATGCAGGAAAGGGATTGGGAAAGGGATTCAGGAATTCAGGAAGGGATGTAGGGATGCAGGGATTCAGGAAGGGATGCAGGGATTCAGAAAGGGATTCAGGGATGACGCAGAGACGCAGAGATTCAGGAAGGGATGCAGGGATGCAGGAATTCAGGAAGGGATGCAGGGATTCGAGCAGGGAAGCAGGGATGCAGAGTGCAGGCAGTGATGCTGGCAGGGCTGCAGGGC
>NW_009741973.1:0-304 GCF_000703405.1 Apaloderma vittatum | reverse complement strand
GCCATACCAGGAGGTCATAACCATTCCTTAATGGCACGAGCTGCCTATTGGGCTGGCAGCATAGACGTCCTAGGAAAAGGGGATCCCACTGTTATTAAATCCTCAGCGTTCTCCGATTTGCCTGCATCCGTGCAGAAAGCAGTCTACATACAAGCAACGGAGGAGAGGGGAGGGCAGCAAGTGCTAATTCACAAGCCAAAGCCCAGCCGACCCCGTCCCCGGGAGCCAGAACCCGGCAACCCGATAAAATCCGCAATTTGGGAAAGAACAATCTGGGACACCAAAAAACATTAACATTGGGGAT
>NW_009741972.1:0-304 GCF_000703405.1 Apaloderma vittatum | reverse complement strand
CTCAGGGCAGAGAAAAGCCGGGCACTCACTGCACTTCCCTGGGGCAAGACAGGTCCAGGTCCATCCACCTCGTGGGAGGGGAGAGCAGCTCGCTGTTCACCTGCGGGGAGAAGCCCCCTGAGCCTGACGGCGACACGCTCCAGGCAGCGACCCCCACGTCTGGGACGTCAGAGTGGGGCGCGTGGGGTTGGGGCGTCCCCTCCAGGGACAGGCGAGGAAGATGTCCTGCTCACCCCAGACCTGACGTACGCCTCCAGCAGCCGGTACAGCTCCGAGTTCTGCTGCTGCAGCTCGGCCACTTCGG
>NW_009741971.1:0-303 GCF_000703405.1 Apaloderma vittatum | reverse complement strand
GAATTGCTCTGAAGACATTCATGAGGGATGATAAGATTCTACACAAAATATGGAGTTAGTGGCCCTTACTATTCAACCCCCAGTTTTGAAGTATTTCCAATTTCATTGTTAAATGCACTTCAGAAAAAGTACTCTTCGATATTACCCAGGCATGTAGGAGCTGAAGTCCAGTTTCCCATAGAACAAGTTATCTCCGATGGTCCCTCTAACTTGTATCCAGAACGAGAAACATACTTAATTGTAGCACCAGCCAGATAAAATGTTTTCCCTTCTCTTTTAATTTTTAAGTGTTGATTTTCCAGC
>NW_009741970.1:0-303 GCF_000703405.1 Apaloderma vittatum | reverse complement strand
CGAAGCAGGCCTTCGAGCAGATGAAGAAGGAGCGTTTCGACCGCTTCAACGCCTGCTTCGAGTCCGTGGCCACCAACATCGACGAGATCTACAAGGCCCTCTCGCGCAACAGCAGCGCCCAGGTGCGTCTCTCGCACGACGGGGCCCTCGCACGAGGGGCTCCCCGCCTCGCGCTCTTGTCCCGGGCCTCGCTTTTGTCGCTCCTGGCTTCGTGTCAGAGCTTTTGAGATCACTCCCGGCCTCTCACGCTCACCCCCGGCCTTGCACACTCACTCCCGGCCTTGCACGCTTCCCCCCAGCCCC
>NW_009741969.1:0-303 GCF_000703405.1 Apaloderma vittatum | reverse complement strand
TTTTTTTTCGAGCGAGTCTAGTCGTTTTTATCATCATCATCATCACGGTTTTGCTTTTCTGGCCCTTTTTTGACATTTTTTTAATTTATTTTCTTTTTCTAATGCCTCCCTTTTCAACATAAAATCGCCACCCTGAGCCATTTCTGTCCGAATCCGAAGCTGGCAGGTATCTCTGCTGGCACGTTGACCAAGTTGGAGGTGAGGGAGGTGGAGGATGCTTTTTAATTCAGGAGCGAGGGCTCGGGGTTTGCACGGTCTTTGCTTTTGTTTTAGGCCTGGTTTTGGGGATCCGGCTCGGCAGGG
>NW_009741968.1:0-303 GCF_000703405.1 Apaloderma vittatum | reverse complement strand
GTAGTCAGCGACGAGCAGGAAGACAGTGAGGGAGATGAGGAGCGTCTGCAGGGAGATGCTCTCCCAGAGGAAGCGCAGCATGGCTGGATGAGGGGGCTCTGCTGGGACGTGTCCCACGGCAGGGCAGGGCAGGGCGATCTCACGGGGCACTCCCGATCCCTGTGGGGACAGGGGCAGATGGGCAACGTGCTGGCACAGCTGTGGGCACCAACACGAGGCAGCACGCAGCGGCCTTTGCTGGGCTGGCCTGCAGTCTGCGCTGGGGCTCCGGCTCTCCCCGGTTTCAGCCAGGAACGCCCGATC
>NW_009741967.1:0-303 GCF_000703405.1 Apaloderma vittatum | reverse complement strand
GTTGTACTGCACAGTATAATCAAGAGTCTCCTGTGAGCAGAATTAAAGAATACTGAGATGCTGTGAGACGAGAAGAAGGCTAAAATAAAAAAATCCAGGAAAGGACAGTGTTGTGTTAGAGAAAGCAGGTTGAAGTGTGCAATATAATGTATGATATAACACAGTGCTGTGTGCGGTAGCAATTAATTTTAAGAAACCTAAAAGGCAGGAATCCAAATGGTGCTTTCAGTGCCTACTTTTAAAAAAATTTGAAGTAAACCTGGAGGTTACAGTGTATTTTGGGCTTAGTTCCCGAATGAAGCT
>NW_009741966.1:0-303 GCF_000703405.1 Apaloderma vittatum | reverse complement strand
TGTCACTGTGCAATGGCCCGGAGCAGAGCGATGCCTTAATGCTGCGGTGATGCCTGCTCTTTCTGGAAGACCCAGAGAGAGCAGGCGCGTCCTGCCGCAGTGGCCTCCATGGGTGCCGTGCGTTTCAGGGGCCTGGGTCCCGGAGGGGCAGATGGGGATGCACTCAGAGCGCTTGCAAGAGTGGCAGCCGCTTCAGCGCTGGTGCCTGAGAGCGCAGCGCTTTACTGGTGGCTGATGGCACAGCCCAGTCACCTTCCCGCTGCGCTGCAAGGGCCCTTTGCCATGGCAGTGCTCTGCCGGTTG
>NW_009741965.1:0-303 GCF_000703405.1 Apaloderma vittatum | reverse complement strand
GGGTTTGTTTTTGCTGGAGCCGTTCACCCGGACCGGCATGGGCACCAGGGTCCAGTCGTAACCCTTGAGAACCTGGCTCACCGCCTCTCGGATGCACACGGGGAACTTGTCCTCGTCGTTCTCCTTCTTCAGGTCCGGGTCACCCTTAGGGAAAGTGTTTTCTTGGGGTCTCGTGTTCTCCGTGTCCGAGCCGGATCCAGAGGGGCAGGGGGACCCGGCGGAGTCGTCCGACATGGTGGGGCTGGGGGTGTCGGAGATACATTTGTCCTGTTCTTCTGTCATTTTCATGAAGGGGTCTAGGAG
>NW_009741964.1:0-303 GCF_000703405.1 Apaloderma vittatum | reverse complement strand
ACCTTGGAGGAAAGAGCGAGAACAAAAGAAAGCAAGCAAGCAAGAAAGATACAAAGAAAAGTAGCTCTCACTGGATCGGAAAAGGAAAGACATTAAACTCAGAAGCATAAGCAATGGATAAGGCAGATAGTCTCTCTATCTGTCAGCAAGTTCACAAGAAGAAAAACAGGTCATCTGGGTGGTGCTCTTAGTAGCCCTCAACATACCCGCATATTGTGTCTGTCCACTTGTCTCTGCTCATGGTCGCTGCCACCCACATCATGCAGACTGGGACTGGGATGCAGCAAGGCTCTTGCTTATACT
>NW_009741963.1:0-303 GCF_000703405.1 Apaloderma vittatum | reverse complement strand
GTTAATAAGGTCCCCAAAAATAACTTGCATCCCCTTCAGAAACACAGTAGTCCAAGGGAACAGTCAGAGGAGTCAGTGGGAATGGGGTTAAAACACAGACAGACACAAAGCTGGGGGCTTGGAACAGCTGGCACTGGCAGTTTGTAACATTCGAGGCCAGTCACACTTGAAACACAGCCTATGGTAAAGTGTGCTGGATTTCTCTGTAGTAATGACCACAGAAGCCAAACAAAGTTGGTGCAGACAGAGGATTTGGTTTGTGTGAGATTTTTAAGGAAGTGGTACAAATGGAAGAAACTGTTG
>NW_009741962.1:0-303 GCF_000703405.1 Apaloderma vittatum | reverse complement strand
AAGCCATGTCCCTGGGGAGGCCGAGAGAGCCGACCTGTCCTGAGGGTCACTCCTCCTCCACAGCACGAGACCAGCAGCAGCAGCCCAGGAGAGCTGAGGCCCAGCCCACAGCCACCCCCAGCACAGCAGCACCAGGAGCCCCCAGGCTCTGCTGGGGGGCCCTTATACCCCCAGCACACGGGGAGGAGCCATCAGTGGCCCATTGGGGTCACCTGAACCACCCTCCCCGCCCCACGGCCACAGCTGCCCCCCTGCCCCCTCTGATTGCCCCCTGGGCCAGGAGCCCCACAGAACTTCTGTCCT
>NW_009741961.1:0-303 GCF_000703405.1 Apaloderma vittatum | reverse complement strand
ACCCTGTCCTGCATCATGCAGCCAGAGGGGATGGTCCCCACCTGCGAGGTGAGCTGGGGCTGAGTGGGCCATCTTTATTTTCCAGCTTCGTAACTGCTCCCTGCCTGTCGTCACACCCCTGAGGGGTCATTTTCTAAGGCCTGTGGGCAGTCGCCCGTGTGGCATCGTGCTGGTCCCTCCCCTTTGAGCCTCCAGACCCACTGCGGGACCCGCGCTGGTGCCCAGCCCACAGTGGGAGGCAGAAGGGGGCTGTTCCTACTCCTGGAGGGACTTAAGAGTCAGGTAGACACAGGGATATGGTTT
>NW_009741960.1:0-303 GCF_000703405.1 Apaloderma vittatum | reverse complement strand
ATTTATGAATATGTTAAGCAGGAGTGGCCCCTTCTGAGCACAGAGAAGCACGGCAAACACCAGTTGCATCAGGACACCAACACTGTCAAGGATCTGAAAAGATACACACCCCAGGCAAATTCAGTCCGGCATTCTGGCACGCTCTAGAACATAACATTGACTAAATGATTCACACAGTGGCAAGCACTTAAGAACAAAGTAGAGCACTTGCTTGAGAAAGGTAGGATAGGTGTTGACCACCGAAAAATGTGAGCAATTATTAAGAACAAGCTGTCCAAGTGTGACAGAGAGGCTTCACATCCC
>NW_009741959.1:0-303 GCF_000703405.1 Apaloderma vittatum | reverse complement strand
AAAAAAAAAAAAGTGGCCTAGGGAGTGTGAGTGACCAATGTAATGTGGCAGTTTGTGTGGAACCGTGGGCAGAGAGGGCACTGAAGCTCTGTCAGTTCAGCCTGGGAGCAGAGGTCTCTACCTGGCAGCAAGCCCTGGTCTCTCTGAGCTCTGCACCCACCGTGGCTGAGGCAGCCGCCCAGAGAGAGCTCCGGTGGGAACGTGTGGCCACCGTGGTGTGCCCTTAGCCCGGCAGCAGTGAGCCGCCCTGTGGGAGATGTGCCCGGGCAGAGGAGCTCCCCTGCTCAGTGACAGAGCTCTGGA
>NW_009741958.1:0-303 GCF_000703405.1 Apaloderma vittatum | reverse complement strand
TTTTTTTTTTGTGTGTCCCCTCCCGCAGCAAACGGGACATCGAGCTGCTGCTCAAGCTCATCGCCAACCTGAACATGCTCCTCAAGGACGAGAACGTCAACGTGGTGAAGAAAGCCATCCTCACCATGACCCAGCTCTACAAGGTGGCCTTGCAGGTGAGCACCCACCCCGGGGAGCACCCAGGGGTGCTGGGGGAGGCCTCTGTGACCCTCTTTCCCCCTTTTTTGACCCTCTTTCCCCCTTTTTTTCCCCTCTCAGTGGATGGTGAAGTCGAAGGTGATCAGCGAGCTGCAGGAGGCCTGC
>NW_009741957.1:0-303 GCF_000703405.1 Apaloderma vittatum | reverse complement strand
GCATTCGTAAAGAATGAAAAATAGAATCGCAGTGTGATGTTAGTGTCGCTGGTGAGGCAGTTAGTTACAGAAATATGTGACTGGGAAATGCCAGAATGCCTACATAAGGCTTCTGTGAATGAAAGCACACACGATATAATGTGATGTGATTTTCTCTGGATTAGAATTTAAAGCCGTACTCTCCCCTCGGTTAGGCAATGCGACTGCCTCAACCATCATGCTGTTAGAGGACGATGCCTTTGAAGAAAGGCAAGTGTCTCTCTAGCAGTGGTGGTAGAGAAAGAACTTCTCGAATGGACCTCA
>NW_009741956.1:0-303 GCF_000703405.1 Apaloderma vittatum | reverse complement strand
TGGGGACTGAGCGGGATCAAACCCGCAACCTAAATATACTCTGATCCCTAACAGAGACCAGCGGCACCAGATTCCAGTGGTTTCACTCTTTGGCAAGTGGCACACAGCCACAGCAAGCACCTCTTGTTCCTCAGAAGGGCCCCTGCTGGCATTCAATCTGTCATCCACACTTTTCAAATTTGTGCAGAAAGTTACTGGAGGGTATTTTAAAGTCTAGAGTGAATCTGCTAATGCTACGGCCACATCCTCTTATGGATCACCTCGGAGCGACACAAACCACATCGGCCTCTCTTGCCCACTGCT
>NW_009741955.1:0-303 GCF_000703405.1 Apaloderma vittatum | reverse complement strand
GCCGAGACAAGGCAGATGGAGGCCGAGACAAGGCAGATGGAGGAGTTGCTGCGTGAGAAGAATGAGAAGATCCACAGACTTGGGATGAGACATCGATACCTCCACAACATCCGCCAGGAGCTCATGGTGAAGCTCGCGGTGGTCCAAAACCCTTCCAAACCCCCCAAGACACACTCCTCACCCCTCCCCGCCAAATAACCTTTTTCTCCCCTGTAGAAACGGATGGAAGAGTTGCTGCGGGAGAGCTATGAGAAGATCCACGGACTTGAGATGGGAGTCTGGGGAGGTTTGAGGGGGGTCTGA
>NW_009741954.1:0-303 GCF_000703405.1 Apaloderma vittatum | reverse complement strand
GGATCTGAGTGCTGTGCCACGGGGCTGGCGGCAGCTGCCCCCAGGTCCTCTCAGTGGAGCGAGCGGCAGTGGGGCCCTCGCCCCCTGTCTGGGGATTGGCGGAAACATTGGGCACCCAAATGGGAGTCGGAAAGAAAGAAGCACTGATTGTGGCTTGCGAGGTTGCATTATCGCAGAGAAACGGACTTTTCACGCGTCAGTGCCTTACACGCCCGAGCCGAGCGGGCACAGTGTCAGTTGCTGTTCGGGCTTTGCCTGAATTCCGTGTTGGCCGTTTGGGCGTTTGCGCTCGCTGTGTTTTTT
>NW_009741953.1:0-303 GCF_000703405.1 Apaloderma vittatum | reverse complement strand
GCTCTACATCCCACATGGAAATCTGACAGTTTGTATAACCGAATCTTAAGTTTCATCTCCTCATCTGGGGCTTCTTGGTATTACTGGAGTGCAGATGTTGGTACCTAGTGCTCATAAGCTTCATGGTTGCCTCAAAGTAATGCAGGATTTTCTTAGAAAACTCTTTTTGCTTGCACATCAAGTAAGTGGTGACAGTAAGTCTGATTTTAAAAATTGGCAGTGCCCTGTTAAGGTTATACATCTGCACTCTTCTATGCTGGCCTTATGACAGAGCAGTAGTGGTGAAACATTTCCTTCCACACA
>NW_009741952.1:0-303 GCF_000703405.1 Apaloderma vittatum | reverse complement strand
GTGGACCCCCCTGAGCACCCTGGGAAGGGGGTGCAGGGTGGGCGGTCAGCGGTGCAGAGCTGGTTGGGAAGCCAGGTGCTGGCACTTGCTCCACCAGAGTTTGGCGGGGAGGAGGAGGTCACTGCACTGATAAAAATTAATGAGGGTGGAAAAAGAGCCATGTCTGGGTCATGGGAAACCCTCCGCGTGGCTCTTTCTACCCTCTCCCAGATCTCACAGGTGACTCCTCCCCTCTCCGCACGGGTACCAACATCATCACCTGGTTCTGCTCGAGACCGGGCCCGTGCCTGCTCCTGCCGATGG
>NW_009741951.1:0-302 GCF_000703405.1 Apaloderma vittatum | reverse complement strand
CTGAAATTCACCCCCAAGCTACAGAACACAAGTCTCAAATTTATCCACAGATCAGCATGGTGCAGTCTGCATCCTCTTCTCTGTCTAGTGTCTCCCTCAACAAAACAGTTCTCCAATCTTTCATTTGGTGTGGCATGAGGCAAGGTCTCACCTGAAGGAGGTAAAGCCCTGGACCTGGGCAGGGGGGTATCTATGTGCATTGCAGGAAAGAGGGATTGTCTTTGTGTTCATCCAGGAAAAATTTGTGTCTGTGTCCTAAATGCAGTTATTCTGGTTCAAGCCGACTGGGACAAAGAACCACG
>NW_009741950.1:0-302 GCF_000703405.1 Apaloderma vittatum | reverse complement strand
CACTTTTTGAGCTTTTCCTGCTTCTTTTTCCTCCTTTCCGCCTTTTTCCCCATTTTCCACATATTTTCCCCCTTTCTGCCTCTTTTTGCTCCTTTTCTATCAATTTTCACCTTTTTCTGCCCCTTTTCTCCCCGTTTCTATCAATTTTTGACCCTTTTCTGCCTCTTTTCCCCCCTTTTCTACCAATTTTCACCTTTTTCCACTCCTTTTCTCCCCTTTTCTATCGATTTTTGACCTTTTCCACCTCTTTTTCCCGCTTTTCAACCCATTTTCACCTTTTTCTGCCATTTTTTCCCCTTTTT
>NW_009741949.1:0-302 GCF_000703405.1 Apaloderma vittatum | reverse complement strand
GCCATGGTGGAGTGGTGGAACGGCATCGGGGCCATCCTGGACTTTACCAACCCAGCAGCCCGCGACTGGTTCCAGAGCCACTTGCGCCAGCTGCGACACAAGTACGGCATCTCATCCTTCAAGTTCGATGCAGGCGAGACCAGCTACCTGCCCAAGCAGTTCAGCACCTTCCGCCCACTCTCAGACCCCAGCATCTGGTCGCGGCGCTACACAGAGATGGCCATCCCCTTCTACGAGCTGGCTGAGGTGCGAGTGGGCTACCAGTCCCAGAACATCTCCTGCTTCTTCCGTATCATTGACCG
>NW_009741948.1:0-302 GCF_000703405.1 Apaloderma vittatum | reverse complement strand
CACCTGGAGCAGCCAGTCCATCCGCCCCTTACAAATGAATCCCACAAGACCTGTCCTCACTGGGCTGGGAAGTTTACACGGTACATCAGGGAGAAAAGTCTCTTGCCAGTGGGTGGAGTAGGCAGATGAACTGTACCAGGAGCACATGGCAACCATGGGGACATCCACCACAGGGGGAAAATCTGTGAACAGGTACTTCTAGATAAGTACCCAGGACACCAGACTATTAGTTCAGAAGGGTCCTTCCTGCTGGAGACTTTACAGAAACAAGCAAGCTCCCAGAAAAGGGATTTTTTTTTTTT
>NW_009741947.1:0-302 GCF_000703405.1 Apaloderma vittatum | reverse complement strand
AGCTACACAAAATACTGCACCCGAGACCACGCAAATGGTGCAAGGAGCATGCCTCCACAAAAAAATACTACTTTGTTCCAGTGTATTGCTTTGGCCTCTGAAACTCTCATTTGAGACTGTGACTTCTGGCTTGTGCTTAAAAGCTCGAAGCTTTCTCTAATCCAATATATTGGGTTACCAGATTTGATTTTGTGTTTTTAAGGTAGATTTTCATGGATTAAATAAAATACAATTACAAATTTGTTCTAACGTGTGTATGTGGTGTTTTTGTCGTCTGTTCAGTGGCCGAGGATGTTGAGCAG
>NW_009741946.1:0-302 GCF_000703405.1 Apaloderma vittatum | reverse complement strand
AATTAACATCCAATTTTTCTCTTTTTTATTTAGAAATTGTATGCTCTCCTCCAAGAATTCGTGATGGGAACTTTAGCCCTCAAAAAGGCAACTACTTAGCAGGTGATATAATCACAGTGCAGTGTAATCCTGGATATCGTTTTAAAGTATTGACTGGCAAGAGCACAGCTGAATGCACCATGGATGGCTGGGTGCCTGATCCAGGATGTGTCCGTAAGTAGCTCTCCCGAATGAAGACAAGATGTAGAGTCGCTGGATGTATCTCAGTGAAAAAGAAGTCAAGAGAAAAACTTAAACAATAT
>NW_009741945.1:0-302 GCF_000703405.1 Apaloderma vittatum | reverse complement strand
AGAAAGTGGTCCTGTATTTTAGTTTTTTTAAAAGATTTTTACTCTATGTGTACAGACCAAGAATAAGCAGTTTTGGTGATGAGAAAATTCTGAATGTTCAGTTGGTATTTTTAACTGCCAACCTAGAAATTTTTCATCAGTTGCTCTCTTTTCTCTTCGGGAAAAGATGAAATATATTTTGTGTAACTATGGGGTAATATTTTAGTAAACAGTGAGAACTGATACTTGTGGTAATGTACTTAAAATTAGCATTAAATTAAAAATGTTAATTTCTTCCTAGCTCTGTTTTATTTCTTAAATGT
>NW_009741944.1:0-302 GCF_000703405.1 Apaloderma vittatum | reverse complement strand
TTCCCTCTTCTCAATAGCTCAATATGCTCATTTTAAACACCTCTTGTTAGTGCCTGCTATATCAAGGAGGAAAATGCTTTTAACACAGTCAAGGTGCTCGCTATGTAGGTTAGCACGGAATTTCATGCAAAGTGAATGCCTTGAACCCTGATCCAGTATTTGCACTGTATCTATAACTGCTAGAAGTCTGAACTTGGTAACTTTCCAGACCTCTTTCACAAGCAGTCGTTCTCCCCAGGGATCTGCTAAAGAACACATCCAAGTGTTAATGCAAGCCCAGCCTGCTTCTGCTTTTCTTTAGG
>NW_009741943.1:0-302 GCF_000703405.1 Apaloderma vittatum | reverse complement strand
ATGAGATTCTAGAGTTGAACTTTATCATCTTCTCACTACTTCCCCCAAACCTCTACAGCTGTTGAGAAGGAGGAAGCAAACGTAACACGTGATGAAGTTAACAGGGCTTCTCCTGTAAGTGGCTCTTAGGACCTAAAGAGTCTCAACTCTCTTAGAAAAATGTTTTATATTAATGCCTATGATTACACCAAGAGCCACTGTATTACCTGTGACCTGCCTTTCCACGTTGTCTACCACGCTTGACAGAATTAAACTTAAAAGATGTGGAGAATAATGATCTTTAGCTGATAAGTGACCTGTGC
>NW_009741942.1:0-302 GCF_000703405.1 Apaloderma vittatum | reverse complement strand
GACGTCTCCGTGGTCCTGAGGAGCTGGTCCCGGGTTCACGAGCCAGCGAGAGATGGAGGCGATGGAGGGGAGGAGGGTGGGGACGTGAAGGTTGGTGCTACCCATGGTGGCACCGAGGTCCCTCCATACCCAGAATATGGGATGCTCAGAGGTGAGGAAAACCTCGGTCACGGTGGCTTTGCAACCCGTGCGTTGCTCCGGCAGCATTTCTGGGGGGGGATTGAGATTTTTTGGGGGCAATTGAGCACTTGGGCAGGGCAATCCCCTTTTATTCCTCTCCCCACTACGGTGTCCCCTCTGTT
>NW_009741941.1:0-302 GCF_000703405.1 Apaloderma vittatum | reverse complement strand
CTGCCGGCCAGGGTCAAACCACGACAATCAGGCACCACCTGGGGACAGGAGCGATGGAGTCACAGGACACAGTCCGGGAGGAGATCACGGGACCCCTGGACCATCAGGGCTCTTAATCAAGTCAGCAGCAAGGATGCTCTGAACTTGTGACCGTTGAGAAAGAGTGCACAGGCTCCAGAAGTCTGGGAATATTAACTTCTCCGCCCTGGGCGGCGCAAAGCTGGGGTTAACGAAACACGGGATGTGTGTTGTGAAGGGGCCACATGTGAAGGGGGAGCCTGGAACAGGCGGGTCGGGAAGCC
>NW_009741940.1:0-302 GCF_000703405.1 Apaloderma vittatum | reverse complement strand
CGCCTCCCATCAGCGCATCCAGCATTGCGGGACAGGGGGAGAAGCACTTAAACCCAGCACCCCCCTGCAGCACCGCGGGGGCACGCAGCACTTCGGGAGCTCCGCGGGTGCTGGGGGGTACTTGGGCCGTAACCAGGACATGGGGAGGCTGCGAGAGCTCCAGCTGCTCACTTCATCTCCCACCGACTCCCTGACCCGGCTCCGGCGCTACCAGACTTAACCAAGTTCTGCGAAGCGCCGCGCAGCACAAGATGAGAGCCCGGCTGTGCTCCGTTCCGCGCGCTTTCACCCCCTCAGCCAAC
>NW_009741939.1:0-302 GCF_000703405.1 Apaloderma vittatum | reverse complement strand
CAGGCAACAGGAGCCTAGGGTGCTGACTGCACCCAGCGGGAGGGAGCATTTGGCAGGAGGGCTGAGGCAGCGGCCTCTGGCTCCACTGATCCTGTAACCGTGGCTCCCCAGCCAGCCTGTGCTCCTGCGCTGGGGCAACGACAGTAGCTGACCACCCTGCACAACCCTGCCCGTTGCTTGTTGCTCTGTGGCGTGTCAGGCTCAGGTGACAAAGGAGGTTTCCTTGCACGCCAGTCCCTTCTTTGTGGGTAGAGCTGGACGCACAATCGCAGACTAGCTCATGGCAGCTGGAGTCCAGCTGC
>NW_009741938.1:0-302 GCF_000703405.1 Apaloderma vittatum | reverse complement strand
GCTCAGAAGAAGGGCAGTTGGATTTGCCATGTCTTTTCCTGCAATGTCTGGTGCCGTTCCATGAACCTAGAAATAAAAGTGAACTTATCTGTTATGCTCTCAATATGCTGATTAAAATGTCCGAGGCGATTCAAGTGTATGCAGGCAACTTGAAACACAGTCCTCATGCACAACCATGTTAAAACAGGTTGTTTTAACTGTGGTACAGTTAATGGAAAGGACACAGAAAAGACTAGAAAAATTCAGTTCAAAGGCATCAGAAAGGGAACTAGGTCCCCTATGATCTGCCAACTGTGCCCCTC
>NW_009741937.1:0-302 GCF_000703405.1 Apaloderma vittatum | reverse complement strand
TTCCTGCATCGATTTTCCAGGAGTGGTATGTCCCTGGGTTCTGTCTATTGTTCTGAGGTGAAGATGGTGCAGGGAAAACATGTAGATCCTGTGCAGAACCCTACATAAGATTCTGCTGCGTTTTGCTTTCTCATCGCTGCTGTATTTCTGCGGTGTTACTGAGATGAGTGTATTTTCGGGGAGAGAAAATGAAACGGGGCTCAGCAGTATTGAAGAAAATTCTGTCTAGAATATGCAAAATAATGAGGGAAAAGTAGATTCTATACATAAACTGTGGGAGCATTTAACTTGTAAATATTCCT
>NW_009741936.1:0-302 GCF_000703405.1 Apaloderma vittatum | reverse complement strand
TCACCTCCTTAGAAGAAACCTTGCAAAGTGTTAGTCCTTCTTCAGCATGGACATTAATTCATATTAGTCTCAGTGGAAAGAAGCAGGACAGTAGCAGTCATACCCCAAGGTAAAGATGAATAGGAAAGAGAGACAATAAATATCTTTGATAAATATTCCCTGACACTGATGGCACAAAAAACCCACATAACACTTGCACAAAATCACAATAAATTAAAAATATAAATTTTCCAAATTATTTTAGTATATCTTAACCAAAAGGATCTTAACTGTAAAGGAAGTTGTATTCTACTGAAAGCATA
>NW_009741935.1:0-302 GCF_000703405.1 Apaloderma vittatum | reverse complement strand
AGATTTGCATACAGCTGAAGCGTATCTTGAAAGGGCAGCTCCAAAGATCTTGGAAATGCAATGGTAAAGAAAGAGCAGATGATTATCAGGATATTTTAAAAGAAGGACCTCAGTGCAATATCTTGCAGTTCACACTTTGCATCTCTCATGAAAGTCTGAGGAACAAAATCCAAAGTTCCTCTCTCATTTTGTCTGAGAGAAGGAAACACCAGATCATCTTGTCTGGTGTATTACTAATTTCTATTTGGTCACTGTTTTGAAATGGCTGACCTGAACCACGTAAAAGGATGTCAGGTCTCAAG
>NW_009741934.1:0-302 GCF_000703405.1 Apaloderma vittatum | reverse complement strand
GAAACCAAGTGGGGGACCTGCAGCAGAGTACATCTTCAAACGTGTAGATTGAGAAATGTGCAGATTCAGCATCCTCAATAAATAATGCATCTGTCAACTGCTATGGAGTTTTAAAGAAATGAGTTGTTGATGAGCTAAAAAAGGGATGCAGAGGTAATGAAAACATGTGCAGAAAGACTTTTAAACCCACTTGAGATCTGCAGTCATAACTTCCACAGCTGAAGGCAACTTTAGCATTTGCAAGAGAATTGCCAAGCCCTCCCCCTCAGCCTCAAACCCAAGAAAACTGGCACAATAATTGA
>NW_009741933.1:0-302 GCF_000703405.1 Apaloderma vittatum | reverse complement strand
CCTTACACAAAATTAAGAAACGTAATAGAAAGTCACTAAGTCACATTGAGATGAAGAAAAGTAAGTTATGTCAATGAGTCTTGTGGTTTAATAACTCCCAAAACTAAAGTACTTAAAAATAACACTTTACTCTTTCAAAGTCTCCACTATCACACAAGACAAAGGTTGTTATCTGGGTTCTTCTCATTCTTCTGCAGCATTTTCCCTTCAGGTTTTAAATAACTCTAAAACATCAAAAGTAAGTTTCAGACTCATTACGTGCTTCAAGAAAAATGTAACTGACAAAAGCTACTTTGAGGACC
>NW_009741932.1:0-302 GCF_000703405.1 Apaloderma vittatum | reverse complement strand
CTCATGTTTAAGTCATTATCTTTTGGGGCATTTGATGAGAACTTCTAATCCTTGGGTTTTGATCAAATGTGTTGTGCTGGGTTTAATAATATTGTAATACTGGACATTTTTTTCTAACATCGGTATGTGCCTTTCCATCCTCAGTTTTGACTGAGGATTCTGATTTCTTTCCAGTAAAAAAAATCAACAGCATGTGATTTGCATAGTAATCAAACATAATCTGCTTTAAATGCAGTTCTTTACTAGCCATGAAGTTATAAAGTGAGAGTTCAATCAGTGCCTTCCTCTGGAGTCCTGGCTCC
>NW_009741931.1:0-302 GCF_000703405.1 Apaloderma vittatum | reverse complement strand
CACCTACATACTCTGATGCCCAGTCAAATAAACCCAGTTCCTTCTCCATAGTTCACCCCCAAGAAGCAGCCACAATAGCAGCCACATCCTAGTCAGCAGCATCTGAGGAAAAGGGGCCTGACCCAGGAAAAGGGGGCTTTTCTTGAAAAAGAGGAATAGAAAAACATCTTGCACAGAAAAATTATCTACAAGAAAGTTGGAAAGTGCCAAATAAAGAAATAAATAATACACCAGCCTTGCAGTCTGGCGAAACTGCTGCTGTTGTACACGTAAAGCTCCAGGAAGTGCCACCCAACCCCAAG
>NW_009741930.1:0-302 GCF_000703405.1 Apaloderma vittatum | reverse complement strand
CAGGCACTCGGTCTTTTCAGCATCACTCGCATTACTCTTCTCCCATTACTCTTCCACATTGCCCCCATTACCCCCCCCTAGACCCCAATATGTACCCAGGTAGTCCCCAATATCCCCCCGGGACTCCCCCCTAACTCCAGTAAATCCTCCCCTTTATTGCCCCAATTACCCCCCTCAGTCCCATTATCTCCCTTCCTGGTCCCCACTAACCCTTCCTCTGCCCCCGCCAAGGACTCTCCCATTCTCCCATTTCCTCCCCAGGACACCAATGCCCCCCATATAACACATGTTACCGGCCCCAA
>NW_009741929.1:0-301 GCF_000703405.1 Apaloderma vittatum | reverse complement strand
GTCTACCCAGGTCTTCCAAGTCCTAGGCTGATGACTTACTCCATGGTCTACCTTTATCACACAAGGAAGATAGGAAATGATAAATGGGAACATGGAAATCACTTTTCATAGAAGTGTGAAAAGCAGATAAAACACTGGTAGAACACCACTTTCCAGTCATGGTATAGTAGAGGAAACTGTCACCAAATGAAATTTCTGGAGGAAGTTCTTCCTGTAATGCAGAGCTGCAGGATGACACGCCAGGGGACCACACATGGGGACAGAGACAGAAGGCTGACAAGCCAGGTCTCAGTTCCAAAAA
>NW_009741928.1:0-302 GCF_000703405.1 Apaloderma vittatum | reverse complement strand
ACCGCTGGAGCCTCAGCTCCCTCCTGCTGCTTTTTGGTGAGTTGGAGAGGGGTGAGGTTGGGGTCCAAGGGGTGGGGATCCACAGAGGGTGATGCTGAGGTGGCTCCTATGGTGGGTGGTGGCAGCAACTCACTGGTGGCCCCCAGGAGTGTTGTCCCCACGAGGGACAGACATGGCTGTGGGTGTCAGATGTTGAGCCCATCTCTCGGCCCTCCCCAGTGCTGCTGCCTGGGCTCAGGGCAGGCTCAGCCCGTGCAGCCCCTGCGAGCCCTTTCCTACCAGGGCTGGGTCCTCCAGAAACG
>NW_009741927.1:0-301 GCF_000703405.1 Apaloderma vittatum | reverse complement strand
AAGACTCTGAGATTCCTTGTTGGCATTCAGTAGCTTTGTCGTATTTCAAATACACAATCTTATATAGAAGCCTTTTTTCAAATGGTTTATGGCTGTGACTTTCCAGCTACAGCTGTGATTTAACAGATCAGCTGTTACGCAGATGTCTCATGAAGGATAGGTGACATTGGTAGGGTTGAAGGTTAAATGTCTTTGAAGTCCCAAGCAGCAGTAACGGTGGTCAAATAATACATGCCTCGAGGGCTGATTCTTCCTTCTTTGTAACTTGATAAAAAGTTGGACTGCTGTACAAGTAGTGCTG
>NW_009741926.1:0-301 GCF_000703405.1 Apaloderma vittatum | reverse complement strand
CCCGGCTCACTTCTGCTGGTAACGTGTCACCTGGCGAGTTTCCTGACGCAGCCCGCTCCTGGGTGTCATGTACTGCCCCCAGGTAGGGACTGGGGTGGGACCAGCAGCCTGTTAGAACTGACACCTTAAGGGAGGAGGTGTGCGCGTGACGCTGTGTTATCAAAGTGTTGCATTTGTCATATTGCATCATCATATTGAATTGTATTGTACGTGTTTGTATTTATTTATATTGCTTTGTATCATCTGTACGTGTTTGTATTTATTTGTATCGCTTTGTATCATCATACTTGTATTGATTTTT
>NW_009741925.1:0-301 GCF_000703405.1 Apaloderma vittatum | reverse complement strand
CCATTTCCACATCAAGTTGCTGGCCACTGCCCCCAGATGTGACCACCTAATCGATTCCTCATCCACTGAATAGACCATACATCAAATCTGTATCTGCCCAGTTTAGAGAAAAGGATGTTATGGGGAACCATGACAAAGACTTCACACAAGTGCAGACAGATGACATCTGTGGCTCTTCCCTTGTCCCCTGACACAGTCACTCCATCACAGAAGGCCAATAGGTTGGTCAGGCAGGACTTGCCTGTGGTGAAGTCAGTCTGGCAGTGTCCTCCATGTGCCTCAGCACACCTTCTAGGAGGAT
>NW_009741924.1:0-301 GCF_000703405.1 Apaloderma vittatum | reverse complement strand
AAAAAACAGTGGCCATGTTAAAACCCTGATAAAATCCTGAACACATTCAGTTTCCCAAGTAAAGCCTTCATAACCTTCTCCTAGAAATTGTTATGGGGAGAGATGGGTACCTGTTCAAGCTCGGTTCATATTACACATACAGCCTTCTGTGTTTATGTGGGAATACGAGCTCTTCCCATCCATAATTCCTCTGTTTTCTCGATCCTCTTTCTTTTACTGTGTCAAATCACTGTGAGATGAAGCAGCATCACACTGCCATAAATTCTGAAATGGCAGCTTCTGGAACTGGTGTGTTCCTCTC
>NW_009741923.1:0-301 GCF_000703405.1 Apaloderma vittatum | reverse complement strand
TGGGGCAGGTCTGTTTTCAGGTCTTCAGAAAGGTCTGTTGTCAGGGAGGATGCAACTGCCCCGATCCACCCCATGACCACAGTCATGACTCAACCAGTTTCCTTGTGGTGGTGGTACAGTCGCCTCTTGCCTCCAAAGTTAAAAGGGAGCGCAGTCTCAGTGAGTTTTAGCGCTCATTTTGGATCGTTATTTCTTAATTATTCTATTCAATACACAAACATGTTTTCAAGGGGGAAATACCCTTCACCATTAACACAGGTCTCAATGCTGTGATTAATTTGGCTTAATACAAATTAAAATA
>NW_009741922.1:0-301 GCF_000703405.1 Apaloderma vittatum | reverse complement strand
TTACATTCAGAGCAACAATAGACCAGGGCTTCAGACTTTAAGGTCTGGGGGTGCTGGAGGCACCTGGCACACAGCTCCTGCCATTGGGCATGTTCCTCTCTTATAGAGCTGCACCTGACTCAGTGCAAAATTAGGAACGCCACAGATCACAGAGATTGCTCTTTAGTTAAATATTCTCTTTCTTCACATCCACTGCAAAATCACTTCCCCTTACCTTAAGCTCTTTTTTCAAGTGTTTCCCTGAGGAAATATTTCTTATTACCCAAATCAATATCCACTGAAGTGGATTTAAGAATTTTAA
>NW_009741921.1:0-301 GCF_000703405.1 Apaloderma vittatum | reverse complement strand
GGCATACGTGGAGTGTCTGAAAAGCAATGACCCAGTGTCTCAGCTGGAGACGAAGGGGAGGCACCCGAGGGAGGCAGTGCTGCCCCCGCGCAGCCCTGGCTCCGAGCCCAAGCGCCGGGTGCTGCCGAGCCCCAGCGCTCGCCCAAGCAGACCGGGCAGATCCACGCCTTCAAGTCTCGATCACAGCTTCCTTCTAGGGGCTAAGGAGGATCTAGGCGCATTTACCAGTCACCCCCTTTCGCCCTGCTCCCCGGGTACGCCCACCCCGTTGGCAGCCAGCACCCAAAGCCCAGTGCTTCCC
>NW_009741920.1:0-301 GCF_000703405.1 Apaloderma vittatum | reverse complement strand
TGATTATGTAAATTTTGGGTTTTTCTTTAGCTGGAAAGAGAACTTACATACGAGAAGTTGATTGACTGGATCAATCCTGAAATGATGGATTGTACAGAGGTGATGGTGTCCTTGCCTAGATTTAAACTGGAGGAAGATTATGCTCTGAAACCCCTTCTGAGCAGCATGGGAATGCCGGATGCGTTTGACTTAGGGAGGGCAGACTTCTCAGGAATGTCAGCCGGCAAGGAGCTGGTGCTCTCTGAGGTGGTTCACAAGTCTTTTGTGGAAGTCAACGAAGAAGGCACCGAAGCGGCAGCTG
>NW_009741919.1:0-301 GCF_000703405.1 Apaloderma vittatum | reverse complement strand
GTGCAAGGCATGCTGCAGTAAGTGTGCAAATGCACGATTGAATAAGTGTGCAAGGTGGGAACACAATGAGTGTGCAAATGTATCACTGGGCAAGCGTGCAGAGTGGGAACACAGTGAGTGTGCAAATGCAGGTCTGGGTCAGCGTGCAAGGCGAGTACGCAGTGAGTGTGCAAGCTCACAGCTGGGTAAGTGTGCAAGTGAGAACAGAGTGGGTGTGCAAATGCACAAGTGGGTGAGCGTGCAAGGTGGCAACATAGAGTGCAAATGCAGGACTGGACAAGCGTGCAAGGCGAGGACGCAG
>NW_009741918.1:0-301 GCF_000703405.1 Apaloderma vittatum | reverse complement strand
AATGCTTGACCTTGTAAATGTGACCATTCATAGTGCTCTGTAGTGCTGAAATGTGCTTTCATAATACTCGAAGGCTTCTTTATATTATCTAAGGCAAATGTTTGTTTATGAAAGTTGAAGTAAAACATTCACATGATCAAAAGAGAAATGAACAGGCACCTGGAACGCACAGTAAAAATATCCCTCCTAAGAGGAAACTTCTCTCGTTTCAGCTACTGTTCTGAATCCAATTAGGATAGATGAAAACATTTCTAGCACTTAACTCTGAAATTAGAAAAAGAACAGGAATTATGAAAAAATT
>NW_009741917.1:0-301 GCF_000703405.1 Apaloderma vittatum | reverse complement strand
CAAGGACTCAAGAAGCGCCTGAGATGCTTCAGATGGACCTTAAAGGGGTTGGAGAGGCTTGGAGGGGGAGGTTAGAGGATCTGTGGGGAGATGTGGGGCAGGAAGTGGGTCAATGACATCATCAACATGGCTGACAGGGCTTGGGTTGGGCTGGAGAACCACTGAGGAACCTCAATGAGATGGTTGAGGGGATCAAGAGGGTCTTGAGATGCTTCAAGGAGGTTCCTGAACTGCCCCAGATACATTTTTGGGGGGGTTTGAGGGGATCTATGGGGCAGGATGTGGGTCAGTGATGTCATCA
>NW_009741916.1:0-301 GCF_000703405.1 Apaloderma vittatum | reverse complement strand
AAAAAATCCATTATGATTAAGTCCAGTCCTGTCTGTAATACGGAGTAGTCCTGCTTGAGCAGATACTATAGTAATGTATTGGATTTACATAGCCAGGTTTTGGTGGCAGAGAGCTTTAGGGGTGACTTCTGTGAGAACCTGCTAGAAGATTCTCCTAGGTCCCACAGAGGCAATGCCAGCTGGCTCCAAAGCCAAGGCCAAGCCTATTCGGTGATGGTGGGAACGCCTCTGTGATAACATACTTAAGAAGTGGGGAAAAAATATTCACTGTGCAATTGCAGGCAGAGAGAGGAGTGAGAAT
>NW_009741915.1:0-301 GCF_000703405.1 Apaloderma vittatum | reverse complement strand
AAGGATTGGCAAGCAAACAATTTACAGGAGTTTTATTAACCACAGTTTGTTGTGAAACGTGGAAGCATTTTATTTGCACGTATTTGACAAAAAAATGTCAAATGTTGTCATGAGTGTTGAAGTGGATCCTTTGATCTCTGATAATGCATATTTACCTAAATAATAGGTATGCATGGCTCTCAAATTTTATCTGGCGCTCACAAATACTGGATATTATTGCTAATAGTATCCTGTTAATAGTATCGTAGACATTTTGCCATTTATTTTGAATTAACTGTACTTTACAGAAACAAATGTTTTC
>NW_009741914.1:0-301 GCF_000703405.1 Apaloderma vittatum | reverse complement strand
AGCAGATTTGCTCAGTGCTGTCAGTGGTTACTGGCCCTAAGGTTATCCTGCAGCGGGGAGTTCCACAGCTTTGGAATAAGGAGTCCTTCCTGTCTAATACTAATTCAACCCCTAGCCCATGCAGTTTGATTCAGCACAGGACCCATTTCATTCTTAATGATCCAATATCCTCAAGTCACATTCACTTTAGACTCGATAAAAGGCAGGACCAGGCATCCAGAGAGAGGGAGAGCAGGAGTGGTGCCATACCATTGACTCCGTATCGGCCTTCATCCAGTTCCCGTTCGATCTGCCAGCCGTG
>NW_009741913.1:0-301 GCF_000703405.1 Apaloderma vittatum | reverse complement strand
AAAAATCGTAAAAATCACCAAGTTCTAAAAGAGAACTCTTTGACTTCTCTGGAGCTACGCTGTCTGACAATTTGCTTTTTGCTTTCTCGCCTGCTTACAACCCCCCCCTGCAGTGAGCAACCCCCGTGTGCTGCAGTGAGCAGGGACCCATCACTCCGCCCGGGGATCCAGCTGGGGCCTGTGGAGGTGACGGGCTCCTGTCTTCTCTCCCAGCACTCGGAAGACACCACAGTCATCACAGAATCATAGAACAGATTCGGTTGGAAGAGACTTCAAGATCATCGAGATCAGCCTGGGGTGG
>NW_009741912.1:0-301 GCF_000703405.1 Apaloderma vittatum | reverse complement strand
CAACTAATTCTTGTTCCTTCATATTACCAATTTTTTCTGGAGCTGCAGAGTAGAGATCACGATACCATAGTCTTTGAAATATGTTGTTAGTAATATCAGAATTATACTGAATTTACGGAAAAGCAAAAAGCAATTCATGACAAGTGATTTCCGTCATGAGTTCAGTCAGGATTATTCACTCTGAAGGAGAAAAGTCTCTTCATCATCATCCAAGTGAAAAAACAAAAATAATATTGCTGTAGTATGCTTTTCTATTTTCAGTGTGTATGTGAATTTATATGTATAGCACTACGATGGTTCT
>NW_009741911.1:0-301 GCF_000703405.1 Apaloderma vittatum | reverse complement strand
ACCATTGAAACATCTGCTGCAGAAACTTTAGAATCTGATTCTCATTTGTGCAGTTGCTTTAAAAATTTAGACTTCCATAAAAGCTCCAGCTATTTTTCGTTTATGATGGCACACCTTTCTTTGCCTTTTCCTTGTTTGCTCTTTGTACTGTATTTTAATACATAATACATAATACCGTATTTACTAATTTATTTATATATAATTTTTATATGTATTTCTAGGACATGGCATTCTGCTCCTTTATATAGTATTTACACTAGTAAAAAGCTAGAATGGTTCTCTTATAATACAATAATTTTTT
>NW_009741910.1:0-301 GCF_000703405.1 Apaloderma vittatum | reverse complement strand
CTCTGCCCCAGCTGAGCAGCCCCAGCTCCCTGGGAATTGTTTTGTTTGGAAAAGAGCTTTAGGATCATCAAGTCCAACCGCTGAGCCTGCACGGCCAGTCCCACCACTGACCCATGTCCCCGAGTGCCTGCGGGACATGATTTATCACAGTTACTTGTATCTGCTCCGAATTACAAGCACCAATACTTGTGAATCCTGAAAAAAATGAATGCTGTGAAAGCCAACTCCTCCAGGGTTCAAAGGAAAACAGAGCAGCTGCAGAACGAGACCTATTACACAGAATCACAGAACGTCAGGGGTT
>NW_009741909.1:0-301 GCF_000703405.1 Apaloderma vittatum | reverse complement strand
GTAAGTGTTAATTAACAAAGTTGTTGTTATGTAGGCAGCGAAGGCTCAGCCTTGCCGTTGCTCTTTGCTCACAGGGCAATTTATACAGAATGGCAGGATCAGATCTCAAATCTTGTCCTGCGGTGGCTTTGAGTCTAACATCACCACCAACTTAGAGGACAACGTGGAGGACCAGTGAGTGTCGTTGGCTGACTTTGCCCGTGGGAAAGCTGGAGATATTATCGGCATGTCCAGTTCTGTTCCTCTTTGTTTCATTTGCATGGGCTTTCTCCCCAGTCTTCTGCTATAGCCTTGGATCTTG
>NW_009741908.1:0-301 GCF_000703405.1 Apaloderma vittatum | reverse complement strand
TTTTTTTTAGATACTCTACTACTACAATCCCATCTTCAACAGGGAGAATCCCCAGCTGCTGAAAATGTGCAAGAGGAGAGTTGGAGTCAAACGGAGAGCAGAGGATGCACTTGACATGGATGAAAGCCAACCCTCCAGAAGCCCACATGATCAGCCTGCAGGGGACACGCGGGCGTCACAGAGAGTGACCACTCCCGCCAAGCGACGGGCTAAAAGACCTCCTGGCTTCGGCAGCGACCATCCGTCTCCACCAGCAGCTGCTGCCGTGCTTCCAGAGGCTGCAGGAGCAGCAGGCCATGAG
>NW_009741907.1:0-301 GCF_000703405.1 Apaloderma vittatum | reverse complement strand
TCATGGGAATGTCCTGGAAAGAAGTTGTGCTGATGCGACAGGGTACGGAGGTGGGAAGGCAAGCTTCCTATTCTTCCAGGAAACCAGCTCCAAAAACCTACATGTGAGTGTGTGCACAGTGTTACTGCTACCCATTTTGTACCGTTGAGGCAATTGTCTAAGGATGATGATTTAATGATCCTTTCCTTTTGACTTCTGCTGTTCAAGACTGGTTCTGCAGCTGTTGAAGGCCAAACAGGTACAGCTGTTCCTGTCCTACCAACACCTTTAGACACTCTCTTCTTAGGGGACAACCAATCTG
>NW_009741906.1:0-301 GCF_000703405.1 Apaloderma vittatum | reverse complement strand
TGAAGATTTTTCCAATGTGATTTTTAGTGAAAAGTTAGTGAAGTTTATTTTAATACGATTCTGAGTCCAAATTTAGTGAAGACTTTTTGTGACAATTTAGTGATGATTTTTATTACTATTTTCAGTGAAGCTTTAGTGAAGATGTTTAGTGAAGACTTAGTGAAGTTTTTTTTTTATTATGGTTTTTAGGGAAGATTTTTTTATTATGTTTAGGGAAGATTTTAGGGAAGATTCCGTGAAGATTTTATTATGATTTCGTTATAAGGATTTTTTTAATTGTGATTTTTTTTGGCGATGATTT
>NW_009741905.1:0-301 GCF_000703405.1 Apaloderma vittatum | reverse complement strand
GTTTGCCTTCCCACAGCTACCAGGGAGAGCTGATCCCTCAGGAAATTCTTTCTCAGGGTGCTAGCACCCACTGGGAGACTCCCAGCTCCCCCCAGAGAGGTGGCCAAGCCCCCACCCACCATCACTGCTTCACTTCTCCTGACCCTACACAGAAATAAAAGCATTTGCATCCAAAACGCCTCCCTCCCGCTGCCATCCTGGTGTTTTTTTCCCCGGGGGAAGAACCGTTAGAAACGCTCCCGGCCCGACCTTTGATGTCGATGAGCTGCTCCTCGGAGAGGGGCTGGTTGTTCACGGGGTC
>NW_009741904.1:0-300 GCF_000703405.1 Apaloderma vittatum | reverse complement strand
GCTCCGGGCACAGTTTGGTGCCACCGTCAGAGGCGGTCAGGTGACACGTGACCTCCTAAACGTGGCCTCTCGAGCCTCACCAACCCAAACGAAGCTCAATTGGAGGCCACCACAGGTGAGGAGGTTTGTGGGAGGGGGACAAATGAGCCGTTTGGGGCCAAAAAAGGGGGGAAACGGGGGAAAAAAGAAGAAAAATACGGAATATTTGGTCGCGTACGTAGAGGCTCTGGTACTCTTTGCCGTAGAAGGTGAAGGGCACGGTGAGGGAGAGTCTCCGGGACGTCCCATCATCCTGTTTGG
>NW_009741903.1:0-300 GCF_000703405.1 Apaloderma vittatum | reverse complement strand
ATGACTTTCAGTATTCAGAGTGACAGGCTGGTCCAATTAAAGTTAGGATTTCACTCTCACTTTCTGGTAGGTAGCAAATACAGCTACTATGCTTGAGTTTCTGGAAAGTGTAGTTGTATCTGCCTTTCTTGTAATTCGCTGCTTATGCATGTAGTTTGTGTGCTGCTTCCACCTGTTGTTCAGGTCTTGCCATACTTCTGCACTGATTTAATCCTGGCTTTCCTTTTGTGGGATGCTTTGTGCCAGAGACTGTTCCCACCCTCACTAACCAGTCTTTGTTTTCCCCTCCCTTTGCAGGTA
>NW_009741902.1:0-300 GCF_000703405.1 Apaloderma vittatum | reverse complement strand
AGTGGATAGTCCTTCAGTGGATAAGGAGTCATCCTAAGCTGACTCTCAGGTAGGAAACATGAAGAGTTGTTCGAATTCTGGGCAAGCACCCCCTTTAAAAGATATACTGCTACCAATATTTGCACGAGAGTATTACTCAAAGGCTGTAAGTGAAGCACTGTGCCACTGTGCAGGCTAAATAGCGTACAACTCTGTAGTTTGAGGACCACACAGCACATTAATTTTTCTAGTGCCACATTAGCTTCAATTCTCCTAGGCTGATATTAATGCTTTAAAAACATTAGTTTCTGTTGATTTAAG
>NW_009741901.1:0-300 GCF_000703405.1 Apaloderma vittatum | reverse complement strand
GAGGCTGGAGCCAGCCCAGGTTGGTTTGGGGGTTATATTCCTGCTTCTGCTTGTGGTTGATGATCTGCCTCCTGTTTGGTGTCTTGGAATTAATATTTAGTTCTTCCAGAGATGGAAACTCCTGTGTGAGAACTGAGCATGAGTACACATAACTCTCTGTGAGAAGGCTTGCAAGTTGGAGGTTCAAACAGTTTTGAGGGGTGGCTCAGAAGCAGAGTGGGTGGTTTTCAGGGGTGCTGGCGATGGCCCTTGGTGCAGCTGAAGGAGCCAGCAGTGTGCTCAGGTGGCCAAAAAGGCCAA
>NW_009741900.1:0-300 GCF_000703405.1 Apaloderma vittatum | reverse complement strand
CCCACCCCTGCCCACGGACAAGCTGGATTTTCGCCACCACAACTACAAGGAGATGAGAAAGGTGCCCTCTCAGAGGTGGGAGGGGGGGGGATCTGCACCCCCAGGGTGCCCCCCCAGATGCTGACCCCGATCCCTGTGCCCTCCCTGCAGCTGATGAAGCGGGTAAACGAGGAGTGCCCTGACATCACCCGCGTCTACAGCATCGGGAAGAGCTACCTGGGCCTCAAGATGTACGTCATGGAGATCTCTGACAACCCTGGGCAGCACGAAGTGGGTGAGTGAGAGGGGAGGTGACAGCTG
>NW_009741899.1:0-300 GCF_000703405.1 Apaloderma vittatum | reverse complement strand
CCCCAAAGGGCTGCTCCTTGCCCGGTGGTGTCCATCGAGCTCATACCTGGAAAAGCTGGAGGTGCTTGTGTGCTGTGTGGCATCAGTGTGCGGGGAGATGGGAAAGTGGCCACTGCTGGGGAGACACTGGGCCATGCCCTGAGCCTCTGTGACTTCTGTGGAGCACAGCACCGTGCCCTTGCTGGCGTGGCAATCCACTGCTGGTTTCCAGTGGGAGTGGGTCACACCCTGGAGCCCTGCGCCTGAGAAGAAAGGAGCCTTCCTGGAGGCAAGCTGAGGTGTCCTTTGGTTCTTGCTGGG
>NW_009741898.1:0-300 GCF_000703405.1 Apaloderma vittatum | reverse complement strand
TGGGATTAACCCACCTGACCGCAACTGGGACGAGACAGGGAGAACCTATGGAGTCACCATCCCTTGAGGCGTTCGAAAAACGCATTTCAGGACATGGCTTAGTGCTCATGGCGTTGACAGTTTATGATCTTAAAGGCCTTTTCGATAGAGAACCACAGAATATCACATTTTTAATCACTGGGTAAACTTTTAACACGGTTTCAAGGGTTTGTGGGGTTTTTTGTTATCTTCTTTTTTACTTCAGCGCCTCCGCCTCTCCTGAGGGGGCGCGGCGCTCCCCTTTAAGCCCCGCCCCGCGCG
>NW_009741897.1:0-300 GCF_000703405.1 Apaloderma vittatum | reverse complement strand
GAAGTCTACGCCTGTTCTTTCTCCTTCAAAACTATTGCAACTCGTAGAAAAGCACTACTGAAAATACTGCCCGGTATTAGTCTAATACCTAAGAATCTGCTTTGGCTAGAAGAAAGAAATTTTGTAATATGAAAAAAGATGATGAAAAGATGGATATACATGAAGAATAAGTATGAACAGATACCTACACTACCCTTAGAAAACACACTTGTAATTGAATTACCCTTATATACTTACTTTGGTGCTTGAGCAAAATACTGCTCCTAAATTTTCTTCACACCTATGTAGGTGCAAGTTTCC
>NW_009741896.1:0-300 GCF_000703405.1 Apaloderma vittatum | reverse complement strand
TTTTTTTTTTTCCTTAATGCTAACACTTAATAATGAATATAGTCAAGCGAACTTCTTTCTGGAGAGGGAAGGGAAAAAGAAACAAATAGCAGATCTTGCTTGCCTCACTTAACTCACTGATGGAATATGTTATGATAGCGCAGCGATGAAAATGACATAAGAATTTGGGTGGACTAGAATAAAGAATAGCATTTTGTACGAAAGTTATAGCCTGCCTGCATGGAACAGCATAAATGGAGCTTCTTGAAAGAGAGGCCAATTTATATTTGATGGAACTATCTCTCCCCAGTTCCAAATTTT
>NW_009741895.1:0-300 GCF_000703405.1 Apaloderma vittatum | reverse complement strand
TCTTTTCCAACATTAATGATTCCATGATTCTGTGATCTGCCCTGTCTCTGCCTCCCCAAACAGCCCCTTCTCCAACACCTCAGACCAGGGCTAGGTCCAGCACCAGGCTGGGGTTCAGGAGGGCTCCTCTGATGGGTCCACATGTGGACGGGACGGACGGACAACACCACCACGGTTGGGCTGGTGTGAGAGGGACCATCAGCAGAGGCAAGACAAGGACAAATGTCCTTGTCCTCAGCCTCTGTCACCTGAGAGGGCATAACATAGTGTGGCCTGGAGCTCGAGGAAGCCCCTTGCACC
>NW_009741894.1:0-300 GCF_000703405.1 Apaloderma vittatum | reverse complement strand
GACAAGGATCTCGCACATGCAAGTGGGGCTTGGCCCCTATGCTCCCACCTAAAACCTCGTCTTGGAAAAGCAAATTCCATTGTTCCATGAGCAGACTGTGTTCAGCAAAAGGGCAAAGTACTCGGTCCCAAGATGGGGCAGGTGCAGGGAGATGCCTTCCTGTCCCCACAGCACAGAGGACGCAGGTGGGACAGAGGTGCCTCACTCATGACTAGAACAGGAGGAGGCCTCTGCCCACTGTGCTCTGCAGGAATGGCTGAGGAGCTACAGGCAGGTCAGGCTGCAGGTGGTCAGCGCAGC
>NW_009741893.1:0-300 GCF_000703405.1 Apaloderma vittatum | reverse complement strand
CAAAATGCAAAGGTAAGATTTGCTGGGTTGGAAATCATCAATTAGATTTTAGAGTAGCTTGAATAGTCTGAAGAGATTTCCTTATTCAAGTGTACTCAAGGAGTAACAGTCATCCCTGGCTGTTCACCGTGCTTTTCATAAGCAGATCTCAAGTTAGGAATCGTTTAGCCTGTTGTATTAAAGAGGAGACAGCAGTGCAGTTAATAAGCAACACTCAGGAACTGTGTGTGTGTCCCCGCTCCACGTATGGGAACAGGCCTTTGAATTGGAGTGTTCTGACTGGAACTCTGTATTCCCTAC
>NW_009741892.1:0-300 GCF_000703405.1 Apaloderma vittatum | reverse complement strand
TTCAATTTTGGGGTTTTCCTTTAATTTTGGGGGTTCTTCCTTTAATTTTGGGGTTTTTCCTTTAATTTTGGGAGTTTTCCTTTAATTTTCGGGGGTTTTTCGTTTAATTTTGGGGTTTCTCGTTTAATTTTTGTTTTGTTTTTTTTAATTTGGGAGGTTTTTCGTTTAATTTTGGGGGTTTTTCATTTAATTTTTGCAGGTTTTCATCCAATTTTTGCGGTTTTTTCATTCAATTTTTGCAATTTTTCATTCAATTTTAGGAGTTTTTCATTTAATTTTTGGGGTTTTCCCGTTAATTTT
>NW_009741891.1:0-300 GCF_000703405.1 Apaloderma vittatum | reverse complement strand
GGAGGCATTTTGGCAGACCAGCGGAGCTCAGAGGATACCAGTGGGATGGCAGGGCTAGAGCTAGAGCATTCAAGAGTCCGTCTTCCATACACTTCTTGATTACATGAGTCAATTTATATTGAAATGTCTGACGAGAAAAAGAACCTGAGGACATGTATGTAAGGAGAGGCCGTGCTGTTCTTTCAGACTCTCCTGGAAGTGTTGAAGACCAGGCTGGATAGGGCTTTGAGCAAGTTGGTCTAGTTGGAGGTGTCCCTCCTGCCATGGGAGTGTTGGAACTAGATAATCATTAAGGTCCCT
>NW_009741890.1:0-300 GCF_000703405.1 Apaloderma vittatum | reverse complement strand
CCCTGTGGCAGCTGCTGACCTGCCCGCAGGCCCTCTTCGCACTGGAACTGCGAGAGCAGAACCAGCTACCGGCTGGGACCCATAGATGTGGGGCTGGGACCCATAGATTGAGGTTTGGGATCCATAGACTGAGGGTTGGGACCCATAGATGTGGGGCTGAGAACTGTAGATGTGGGGCTGGGACTAGGTGTGGGGCTGGGACCCCTAGATGTGGGGCTGGGACCTGTAGATTGAGGGTTAGGACCCATAGATTTAGAGTTGGGACCCACAGATGGGTGCTGGGATACATAGATATGGGGC
>NW_009741889.1:0-299 GCF_000703405.1 Apaloderma vittatum | reverse complement strand
TTTTTTAACGTGCATCCATCCTAAAAGTCTGTATGCATAAAATTTTCACCTATAGGAGCTGTGAAAATTAAACTAGTGCTTAGGATAAAGGGAATCTCTCTCCTCAAAGTGATATTTGTTTAGAAGGAGCATGCTTTTTGTTCCTTCCAAGAAGAGAAGCCTTTGTCAGAGCCTTTTCTCTGGTCAGCAATCACACCTAAAACTTTTTCTGAAGGTAGAAGTTTCTTTGGGATCCTTCTGTAGGAAGGTTGCTCTCTTTATGGTTTCTTCAATGGTTCCCCTGGAGATTCACTGTATAG
>NW_009741888.1:0-300 GCF_000703405.1 Apaloderma vittatum | reverse complement strand
CATTGGTCCCATCTAGACCCCTCTGTGGATCTTTCCTACCCTCAAGCAAAACCCACCTGCCAACTTACTGAGGGTGCACTTAATCCTCTCATCCAAATCATCAATAAAGATGTTAAACAGAACTGGTCACAATACTGGGCCCTGGGGACCACCACTTGTGACCAGTTACTAGCTGGATTCGGCTCCATTCACCACGTCTCTTTGGGCCCATTCTGAGGAGTGGGTGTCAATTGGCAGGGGCCAGTCGCTTTTCGATGGTGCCCATTAATAGGACAAGGAGTAATGGGTATAAACCAGAAT
>NW_009741887.1:0-299 GCF_000703405.1 Apaloderma vittatum | reverse complement strand
ACACATCTGCCTAAAGGACCCTGTGTCGCTCTTCATTGCAAATCTCACGTGGAAGCAGTTGGTACAGCGCTCTCAGCCTAGGAGGGGAAAAAAAAAAGCCAAACTGTTGATGACAGATGAAGTTTACTGTAGAATAAAGGCTCATCTAAATGATACTCCAGGAGCTTTTATCTTTTCCAGAGGTGAAAAATGTCCAGAAAGTTACTTTAGCACGTATCACATAGCATGCCCAAAGCCCATTCTTAAAGTACGTACACAAACACATCTAACACAATCAAACAAGCAAGGATTACAGCAAC
>NW_009741886.1:0-299 GCF_000703405.1 Apaloderma vittatum | reverse complement strand
TGCATTAAAGAAAAAGGCCTAATTACCTAAACACTAAGACTGTAAACAACAACAGCCCAGTTGCTATACTTTTAACAAGGATGCTGTGCATCTGTCCATGAATCAGAAAGAGCTGTCTGTAAGGTGGGTCACACTATAAATGCAACCAAAAAGCACTGGGCAAGTCTGCTCCTGCGTAAACCATTGCCATAAAGCAGATCATGAGTGAAACTGAGATGCTACACAAAGCAGGGAACACATTCCATTTACAGTACTGATGACCCAGGCTACCTAAGGAAGCCAAGAAAAGTAAATGACTC
>NW_009741885.1:0-299 GCF_000703405.1 Apaloderma vittatum | reverse complement strand
TCCCCAAGGTCCCCGTGGCCTCACCAGATGTCAACCTTCTCGGAGACGGGCTCGTTGCGGATGACCTCGGGTGCCATCCAGGCCACGGTGCCAGCGAAGGACATCTTGGTGCTCTTGTCAATGAGCTCCTTGGAAGTGCCGAAGTCCGAGATCTTCACCACGTCGTCGTAGGTGATGAGCATGCTGGGGGGCACCTGCTCAGTGCCATGTCAGCGCCACGGGCACGGCACCGCCACGGGCACACGACTGCTCCGGCCATCGTCAAGTCACAGATGTGCCACCACCGCAGGCACAACACC
>NW_009741884.1:0-299 GCF_000703405.1 Apaloderma vittatum | reverse complement strand
GTTTAACAGCAAGAGAAAGAACCACCATCAGAGCCACCCAGTCAACCTACAAATTTCATGAAGTAAGAATCAAAATCTTTATGCACACAGCAGCTTTCTACTATAGGACCTTCCTCACAGCTGATGAAAGAAAAAGTCCTCTTTTGGCCTGCATCAAGGTTGTGAAACAAAATCCCACAAGATCATCACATACATCATCATCTTTCCTTCCAATAGTAAGGCTCCTTAATTGAATGTACCTTCCTCAAGACAGGCATAATCTACTACAAATCCTGTCTACTCCTGGTTTGGAGACACGT
>NW_009741883.1:0-299 GCF_000703405.1 Apaloderma vittatum | reverse complement strand
TGTAATTATCAAAATGACAGTATCCTCTCTGAGATGGTTTTAAGAGGATCACATTTCCTGATTGGTGTTGGGAATGACTAATTTTAATGAGAGTCACTGAACCTTTCATATACTTCCTTTTTATTCTTTAAAGGATTACTTATGTTCAGAGCTTCATTCATATTGGAATAGGCTGTTCCACGTCACTTTTTCTGACAAGTACTAGAGTTCTGTTTTATTCTGTGGTTCCAAAGATAATTGGCAATGTTTAACTAAATATTAAATATGATTGCCCATGAAGGTTCTAAAGCAGAATTTTG
>NW_009741882.1:0-299 GCF_000703405.1 Apaloderma vittatum | reverse complement strand
AGTGACATCAAAAATTAGTGCAGTGCTGGGAATTCTAAATATGCTCATTGCACAGGTAGTTCTTGAGCACTTGTTTTATTCTGTAACGCGCTATTTGAGCAGCTCATTTAATTTGATGCCTTCTGCAGGTAAAAGCGTTAAGCCCCAGGTATTTAAGTGAGGAGAATGAAGTGGCCGTCGATGACAGTATGTTTCTCAGCCTGCTTACTGTCCTTCCAGAGAGCCTTTCAGGGTTTCCTTTTTACCACGTCCAGGAAAGCTTGTGTGAATTGCCCTGGGTGGAACGGCAGAAAGGGGAA
>NW_009741881.1:0-299 GCF_000703405.1 Apaloderma vittatum | reverse complement strand
AAATAAATGGTCTCCCTCATATGACAGTCAATCTGTTGAGGGGACCAGCATTCTACTTGACAACAGCCACCTCCACATGGGCTGACGGGTCCATTTTGATGACAGGATCCGACAAGTTTGTTACTAAAGGTGAAGTCTGAAATCTCTTAATGTACCCAACAGCCCATTATCAGCTGGGACAGAGGGACAGGCAGAAGGTTTGTACAGTGAGAGAGCTGTCACACACACCCAGCTGCGGAGAGGGAAGTGTCCAGGCAGGGATGACTAATATCTGTGCATTAGGGAGAAAACATACACAG
>NW_009741880.1:0-299 GCF_000703405.1 Apaloderma vittatum | reverse complement strand
CACCCTGGAGACGTGCCCTGCCCAGTGCAGCACCACATATTACCTATATATGTACCGAATATGAAGTATATTGGACGGAATGCTCTTGTTGGTCCTGTCTGTCCCTCATCATTTGTGTCACACAAGATCCAGCGGTGACTTGGTCACTGCAGGAGCACCAGCCGGAGCCTTTGTGCATCCCCAGCCCTGGCAGCAGCAGCCGTCAGCACGAACGCTCCGCTGGTGTCAGACAGCACAACCCCACTGCCCGGGATCGCTTCGGTTCAGCTCCGAGCGGGGCTCGCTCCCTGCTCCCGGTG
>NW_009741879.1:0-299 GCF_000703405.1 Apaloderma vittatum | reverse complement strand
GCTCGACTGAGGCTGGAGGTCCCATCCAGCCCCCCAGCACACCCCCCTGGGCACGAGGGGCCCGTTTCTCCTCAACAGGACCAGGCTAGCACCTTGCTCCTGCTGCTTTGTGGACCAGGCACATATGATGGCAGGTGGGTTTCTAGCAGCAAGGTAGGACCACGTTCCCCCCAATTCCTGCCTTATTTTCCTACTCTTTGAGCACGCAGCGCCAAGTAGGTACCTGCCCTTTCTACACACTCTGATGTCCTGATAGAGCATCAGCATTTCTCAGCTGAGATGTCACCGCTGCAGCTCCA
>NW_009741878.1:0-299 GCF_000703405.1 Apaloderma vittatum | reverse complement strand
AGGCAGGGATGGGGAGCAGAATGAAGCCCCCGCAATCCAAGGGGGGTGGTCGGTGACTGCTGCTCCCCTGAGACACACGCAAGTCCGGGGGTTGGTTGGGATCCACCCGAGGGTACTGAGGCAGCTGGTGGAAGCGCTCCCCAAAGCTCTTCCCATCGCTGACCAGCAGTCCTGACCGACCGGGGAGCTCCCGGGGAGCTGGAGGTCAGCAAACGTGATGCCCAACTGCAAGAGGGGCTGGAAGGAGGGTCTGGGGAACCACAGGCCTGTCAGCCTGCCCTCAGTGCTGGGGGGGTTTG
>NW_009741877.1:0-299 GCF_000703405.1 Apaloderma vittatum | reverse complement strand
GTTTCCTTTAGACACAGAGCCTGTAAAGTTTATGAATTTCAGCAGAGGGCAGAATTTAAGGTCCTCATTGTTGCATCCAAGTTCAGAGGAGACTGTGATTTCTTGCAGGCTTTCCTGACCATCAGGATATCAGAGGCAGAACAGAGCTCCCCTTGATGTACTCGCTTCTATCACGACATCCTTCTAACATCCCAAACTCCAGTCATGTGTGACGGCCTATTTTAATGCAAATGGGAGAAGGCAAAGTGTAAGTATTTGATTGTCACCTAAATTCTGTGTCCCTCAAATAGCCCATACAT
>NW_009741876.1:0-299 GCF_000703405.1 Apaloderma vittatum | reverse complement strand
GCCTCTGCAGAACACACGCACGGGCCCAGGCCCGCTGGGAGATGTAGTCTTGTCGCGCCAGCGAGGGGACTCCGCGCCTGCGCACAGCGCGGCCCCGCCCGGCCTCGTGCTCCGAGCCTGCCCTGCGAAACGCCGGCTTTTAGTCCAAAAATGCTGATTATAGATCCTGGGGGAGCAGGCGGAGAGCTGCGCCTGCCCCAGCCCCCAGGAGGGCCTGAAGGAGGGTTGATGGCGGCGGGACAGGCGGCGCCGGGCCGGGGCTGGGCTCAGCCCGAACCAGAGAAGGGCTTTGGCGGCGG
>NW_009741875.1:0-299 GCF_000703405.1 Apaloderma vittatum | reverse complement strand
GATCACCTACAGGTGATCACCTACAGGTCACACTCTTTAGACTATATAGGCCCCAGGTAGCAATTTTTTTGCTCGGAACATTTAATTCTAAGAGGCGAAAGAGTGGATAACTTTGTACTTGTGCACAAATGCATTTTCCCAGGCATTGTTTGTAAGTGTATGCTTGCAAGTCTTGAAGTTGTGCACATGTTGTAGAAGCAAAGTAAGTCTTTTTCAAACGTAATGCGATTGTCTAGCCTGGCACCTGGGAAGATAAACCATAGCCAAATTGTTCTTTTCAAAAACATTAATGTTTAAAA
>NW_009741874.1:0-299 GCF_000703405.1 Apaloderma vittatum | reverse complement strand
ACGCTTGTTCTCCAGACCCTTCCCCAGCTCCTCTGAACCCGCTCTAGCGGTGTCCTGCTAAAATCTGAGGGGAAGCCACCTGCGGTTCCCCAACAGCTTCTCGCTCCATTTGCATTCTGGGTCTTTAGCAAAAGGAAGGGGAAGGCACAGCCCTGCGGCAGGGCACCACACGTAGCAACATGCTCAGCTGCTCTAAGGTAAAAAACAAAAAAGTATTTTCACAGACGGGCCAGGGACAGGTGACAAGAAAAGTTATATTTTTTTATCACTCAAATAAACAAGCTGCGAGCGCTGAGGAG
>NW_009741873.1:0-299 GCF_000703405.1 Apaloderma vittatum | reverse complement strand
AAAGTAGGAGGGCATGGTCTCCAAATTTGCGACAACCCCTCCTGCGCCCACCTGAGGTGGAGAACATTTCTGCATGCGGGATGGTGGGACCTGTGTCCCCCTGGGCATGTGCCCACTCGCACCTCCCCACTCAATTGTTTGGGGTTTTTTTGGTGTGGGGAGCGGTGAAGCAGCTCTGGGGGTTCAGAGATCCATTATTGGCTGTTGAGTTATAGACCTTTTGCAGTTGGAAAAGACGTTTAAGCTCACCAAGGCCAGCTGTCAATGCCGCAAGGCCAGGTCCACCACTAAACCACGTC
>NW_009741872.1:0-298 GCF_000703405.1 Apaloderma vittatum | reverse complement strand
ATTTTTGTAAGCAAGATTTTACCATAAAGAGCACTCAAACTGCTCTACTTATTGACACAACACCTCTGCCCAGAACACAGAGGCAGCCCAGGCAACGAGGCGCAGAGACTTGGGAACAGGCTATAAAACAGCTTACGCAAGACGTGAAAGGCAGAGATGAAGGAGAAATTGGTGAAAAAAGGCACTGGGCTGCAGAAAACGTTCAGAAGATGCAGCTGGGAGAGTGCCACAAGAAGGCAAGCTGTACTGCATCCAAAATGGACAGCCAGCAAGCAAATCAGTTGCAGGAAAGAATTCC
>NW_009741871.1:0-298 GCF_000703405.1 Apaloderma vittatum | reverse complement strand
ATGAAAGACGCAGAATGATCACAGACTACTCAGAAGTAGAACCTGTACCTTCACAGAAGGGCGGTGCTGTCCAGTTTCCTTCTCTGCAAATAATTTCAGGGGAACCATTAATCAGGAACCCCGCATCACAGTGGTAGTTAACTGTTTCTCCGGGCTCATAAATTTCCGTGTTTCTGCCTTCAGTTTGAGCATTGGCAACTTTCGGAATACTTCCACAGGGCATTTCTGAAAAGATACAGAGAGCTGATGCTCGTGCTAATGTGGTACACGTAGTGTGAGTACATGTTTCCAGCAAATC
>NW_009741870.1:0-298 GCF_000703405.1 Apaloderma vittatum | reverse complement strand
GCCTCAACAATTCTGTGATTCTGCCATTCTGCGTCAATGCTGGCACCGCTAATCTTTAACGTCTTTACTAGTGAACTTCATGATGGGAACTGGTTTGCAGATAATTCTGGACTGGAGGAAGCAGCTGGTGCACTGGAGAGTAGGGAATGTCATTCAGAGAGACTTCTGCAGGCTGGACAAACAGTCTGAGAGGAACCGAATGAAGTTCAACAAAGCCAAGTGGAAAATCCTGCAGCTGGGATGGCCTAATCCCATGCACCGGTACTGACTGGAAAGCAACTTTGCAAAAAGAGACCTG
>NW_009741869.1:0-298 GCF_000703405.1 Apaloderma vittatum | reverse complement strand
GAATGAGAGCAGATGGCTGTAGGGCTCAGGCCGGTAAATGTTTCCTTGGGGAGTGGGATTCTGTCCCCATTTCATCTGGTGTGTTCCTTTCTGAGGTGTGACTCGAGCTTCACTTTTCCAAGATATACAGATGTGCTTCAACAGAAGTAGGTGTTAGAAAACGTTTGACTGCTCAGAAATTCAGTTCTAATAAGTGTTCCAATTCATGAACCTAAAACTATAATGTGTTTTTTAGTCTACATCTAAAGAGGGAAATAATGTTTCACACTACAGTAAATACTGTGAAAATCAATACTAA
>NW_009741868.1:0-298 GCF_000703405.1 Apaloderma vittatum | reverse complement strand
GAGGCACGGGCTCCAGTGCTGCTGCCCGAGAGCCAGAGAAGCCCTGGTGAGCAATGGCTGGCAGTAGGAGACGGCTACAAATCAGGGGGCTGTGACAGATCAGAGAGCTCTGTGGCACACGAGATCTGTGACTGCTTATCTTCTCATTGCACTTATTTTTATGGTTCCTCAAAGAAGAGGCAGACTATTTTTCCTTAAATAAGTAATGGTCAGTGGCTTTCCTTGATGTAGAAGATGGCTTCTCAGGGAGACTGTTGCAAGCAGCGGTCTGGGGAGGAGTTGGAGAAGAGTAGGGAAA
>NW_009741867.1:0-298 GCF_000703405.1 Apaloderma vittatum | reverse complement strand
CCAGCCATTTAGGTGTTTTCGATAAGCGTGAAAACAAGCAGACAAGTTGTGACCATCCTTCCTTTCAAAGTCGTTTCTTCCTGCTGCAGGTGGCTCTAGCTGTGACTGGTCCTACAGCCATCTCAGCTACTCCTCCCTCTCCTTCCCCCAGCTATCAATCCTGTCAGGTTTCTCTTCTGAGCATTTTGCAGTCCTCGGAGTATCTGTGCATCTTCTTCCCTGTACCTTGGTTCCATTACGGAGCTCCTCTTTAATTTTTACTAACATAGATGCCATTTGCCAGGATATTCAGAGCAAA
>NW_009741866.1:0-298 GCF_000703405.1 Apaloderma vittatum | reverse complement strand
TCTATGATTCCAAACTGTTGGAAATCTGAAGCTAAATCCCTAATGAACAGTAAAGAGATATTGGGTGTAAATTGACTAGTTTAATATTAAACTGAAGTGTCATCCAAAACAGTGTCTTGCCTACCCCTCTTATTCAAACGCACTATTGAATTTGTTACAAGAATGTCAATATAAATTTGAGATTACATGGACAAATTGAAAGTCTGTAGACTTAGAATCTGCAGATGACAACAGACTCAACCAAAACTGCTGGAGATGTGCAGTGTAGGACTGATAGTCTTTCAAACTTTGTAAAACA
>NW_009741865.1:0-298 GCF_000703405.1 Apaloderma vittatum | reverse complement strand
CTTTCCCTGTGCTTCTTTTCATGTTAATTCTTTTCTCCTTGACTACATTTTGGAATTGATTGACTTTTTTTGATGCTCTTTCTACTCTTACATTACTAGAAGACTATAACGAATACTGATGTAGCGCAGATGGCCGGGCCAGTCTGTAGGGATGGGCAGGTCTGCAGTCCTACCAGGACATCACAGCCATGAGTGAGAAGGAGGACTGAGAGCCATGGGGCCTGGCACAGGCCTGGCTGCAGCTTGAGACTGTGGCAGCATCTTCTAGGAGTCTCAGATTAATCCTTCTCTGGAAGAG
>NW_009741864.1:0-298 GCF_000703405.1 Apaloderma vittatum | reverse complement strand
ATACCAGTAAGTTTTTTTGGCTACTAGAAAGATTATTTTACAAAATACATTTGCTAAAATTACTAATACAACAGTAATAAAACATATATTGATTATGAGAATAAGTATAGGATAACAGTCACCTTGGAGCTAGGGCCATCAGAGATGTCCTGCCATTAGGTTCCACCTCTAGTCCCATGTACCCTAAGACATGATAGTGCAAATTTCACCAAACATTCCAGTTACGTGATGCGGTAGATTAAGAGGAGCTTTGGTTCTGCTGGAGGGCAGAGATGTCCAGCACTTCATGTTCACTGAT
>NW_009741863.1:0-298 GCF_000703405.1 Apaloderma vittatum | reverse complement strand
AAAATGGGGTTAAAAATGAAAAAAATGGGGTGAAAAGTTTAAAAAATGGGGTTAAAAATAAAAAACTGGGGTTAAAAACTAAAAAACTGGGGTTCCCCCCCGAGTTGGTGGCTCACCAGCTGGCGCAGGGCGCAGAGCGCCCCGATGTTGTCCGGGAGCTGCGCCAGGCGGTTGTTGGCGGCGTTGAGGACGCGCAGGGGCAGGAGGCAGAGGCAGGAGGGCAGCGAGGAGAGCTGGTTGCGGCTGGAAAAAAAGGGAGGTGGATTGTTTTGGGGTGATTTTAGGGGATTTTGGGGTT
>NW_009741862.1:0-298 GCF_000703405.1 Apaloderma vittatum | reverse complement strand
TGAGCGTGCTCCTGTATGGTTGCAATCAGTTCAGCTATGTTAGGTACTGCTGCTGTTAATGGGCCTGTATTTGCATTCAAACGCCGGTAATCAATGGTTAATCGCCACTTGCCATTTGGCTTATGAACCGGCCAGACTGGAGAATTGAAAGGGGAATGGGTAGGGACAATTATCCCTTTTTCTTTTAACTCAGCTATCACGGGAGAAATTCCTTCCCTTGCGCCCAAGGGAAGGGGGTAGGGCTTCACATTAACGACTTTGGAAGGAGGCAGCTCGGGTGCAGATTGTAGCAAGCGCA
>NW_009741861.1:0-298 GCF_000703405.1 Apaloderma vittatum | reverse complement strand
GGAAATTGAAGAGGCCCGACTCAAAGCCAGGGAAGAAATGATGCAAAGCGTCCAAATTGCTAAAGAGATGGTTCAGCAAGAACTGACCTTGCAAAAAGAAGCTTATGAAAGCAAAATAAAATCACTGGAAGCAGAGGTGGTAAGTTGCCGTTGCATCGTGACATAAAGCATATCAATAAAACAAAACAGAATCTGTAGCATGGGGTTTCTATTTTTTGCTGGTTTTTGCCTTGCATATTGTAACCATTTCTTAGGAAAGGCTAAGCCACATTCTTTATTAAAAATAAATTAAAAAAAA
>NW_009741860.1:0-298 GCF_000703405.1 Apaloderma vittatum | reverse complement strand
GGTGACGACGCTCAGGCCACCAGCGTGTGAGCGGCTGTCCCCAACTTGTCCCTGCAGCCCAAAGGGGGTTTAGCCCTGATCCCACAGGGCGTCCCCTCTCAGGCAATAAACAGCGTTGGTGTCACCATCACAAGGTGCTTGGTCGTGTCCTTTGTCACCGCTTGGGGCTTTGTCCCCAGTGCCAGTGCCCTACGCCTGCCGGGGACACCCCAGGATCTGGGGCAATGGTGGGGACGGTGAGGCCACGGGGACACTTTGAGGACACCATCACGGGGATGTGACAAGAGATGGCAGGGCC
>NW_009741859.1:0-298 GCF_000703405.1 Apaloderma vittatum | reverse complement strand
TGAGGCTGTGCAACACAAAGTGTGGCAGAGACTTGGGTTTCTGCAAAAGGAGAGATTTCTCCTCCCCATATAAGCACGTTGCTTTATGTTGCTGCTACACCGACTATTAATTGTGCATTGTACCAGCACATGCTTGGGTACGCAGTCCTGGGGGGTATTTCCTGGCAGGGGATGGAGTTTGACAGATGATTTTGGCCACCAGTGCTGTGGGCTGGGCCGAGCTAAGCTTTCACCTGGCACAGCAGTGGCATTTCCCTTACATATTTGGATAATTTTTGGTTTCGGCATTTTTTCTTTC
>NW_009741858.1:0-298 GCF_000703405.1 Apaloderma vittatum | reverse complement strand
GCTATTTTGGGGCCACTTGGGGCCATTCGAGGCTATTTTAGGGCCACTTGGGGCCATTTTGGGGCCATTTGGGGCCATTTGGGGGCCACTTGGGGCCATTTGGGGCCATTTTGGCCACATTTGGGGACATTTTGGCCACATTTAGGGACATTTTGGTGACATTTAAAGACGTTTCAGATACATTTAATGACATTTTGGAGACATTTAAGGATCTTTTAGAGACATTTCTGGGTTTTTAAGGACTTTCTAGGGCCATTTGGGGCTAATTCGGGGACATTTAGTGGCATTTTGGACCCAT
>NW_009741857.1:0-298 GCF_000703405.1 Apaloderma vittatum | reverse complement strand
CACAGGAGGTAATCTTCTTCCTCCTCATGAGCCCCTCGGGGCCATGGATCACTTTGGGCACATCCCCCAGTGATGCTCAGTCTCTTGATGCTTAGTCTCTCTCCCCTCTTGCATGGGGCTCTGTACATAACACTACACCCTGGATGTTCTCGCCACTGTCGCTTCCCCTAGTTGGCAGGCAGTCATCTCCCTGCCATCTCAACCACAATGGGGCTCCAGGGAAAGGTCCAGCTCTGGCAGCCTTCTCGCTCTTATTCTCTAGGACTATTCTCCCTCTCTTTCTTCTCAGGGCAATGTT
>NW_009741856.1:0-298 GCF_000703405.1 Apaloderma vittatum | reverse complement strand
TCTTTCCTGTCAGGCTCTCTGTGAACATGCTGTAATATGTTAATACCTGGCACCGTGTTCCAGGATGAAATGTTGAATGTGTGAGTAGATACAGTTTCTGGGAAGATATGGTTCTCAAAGAGGAAAATGCCAGTCCCTGGATTTTGCTCCTGGAGACTGCTCATCATTGTTTTCCAGTCTGAGTGCTTGAGGGGAAGAATTATTTCATCAGCATCATTAAGAACCACAAACTTGCTCCTCTGCATGTTACGGTATATACAGTCATTTAAAGCTGTGATTTGTCCATAGTAGCCAATGT
>NW_009741855.1:0-298 GCF_000703405.1 Apaloderma vittatum | reverse complement strand
TCCTTTCCCTCCAGTGTGTTGACCACACCACCAAGCTTGGTGTTATCTGCAAACTTGCTGAGGTTGCACTCAATGTAGATCCTCGTCTACACATAACTTATCCTTTAAGGCATACTATCTTTGTGTGGTATTAAAGAAAAAAAGAAACTGTAATAAATACATGGACTTAAATAATATTATAGACGATTTCTGCATTCCGTATTTTTATTTTTTAATAATTTTGTACAGTTTAGTGTAACTTCATGATCCCAGAGCAATGAGTAAAGTGTCTGCTTCATAGTCTAATTTCCTCTGCTCT
>NW_009741854.1:0-297 GCF_000703405.1 Apaloderma vittatum | reverse complement strand
GGTTGCCCCCCTCCCTGCAGGTGCAGGACCTTGCACCTGAAGCTGCTCTCATCTTGCAGAGCTCCTACCCCAGCCCTTCTGGAAGCACCAAAATCTTTCTTGGAAGGGAACAGACAGGTAGAGGGCACTGCTTGTTCACTATAATGCTCCTCAGTTCCCCATACTGCTTCCCTGTAGCCAGCGTCAGAAAGGGGAATATAACTCCAGAGCGAGGCAGGGCAGTAAGTCAGGTACCTAGAGCAGGGTGATCGCGTCTGACCTGGGATTACAGATATCAATTAGTTAATACGTTTTCCT
>NW_009741853.1:0-298 GCF_000703405.1 Apaloderma vittatum | reverse complement strand
TATCAGATTTAGCTGTATTTTAACTTATATTTTCCCTTTTTCCCAATTCAAGAGAGCACCAGTCAGAAAAAATGAATCTGCTGTAAAGGCTAAGAACAAGTTTTTATGTCTTTCTCAGAGAAAAATGATAATTAGATAGAGTTAAATTTTTATGACAAAAATATTTTATAAAAAAAGATATTTTATTAAAAAAAAGATATTTTAAGTGTTTTGCACAGAAATAGGTACAGAGGATTCATATTAAGAAAATAATAGAGCAATACATAAATAATGCTGCACCTGGCAAGCAATGGCTAGA
>NW_009741852.1:0-297 GCF_000703405.1 Apaloderma vittatum | reverse complement strand
GTCTTGAATCACCTCCCTGTCCTCCATGTGCTTAGCAGAGCTTTGAATATTATCTCTTCCAAGATCTTTCCAGGCACAGAGGTGAGGTGGAGGTTGGTAGTTCCAAGGGTCCTCCTTTCTACCCTTTTTAGAAATGGGTGCAATGTCTCCCTTCTTCCAGTCCCCAAGGACTTCACCTGACCACCAGGACTTTCCAAATCTCGTGGAGAGCGGCTTGGCAACTCCCATCGGCCCATCCCCTCAGCACTCCTGGATGCATGTCACCAGGTCCCATAGACTTCTGCATGTTCAGGTTCC
>NW_009741851.1:0-297 GCF_000703405.1 Apaloderma vittatum | reverse complement strand
TGCTCGTGCTGAGTCTCTTGCCTCTGTACAGCAACCAGTTTTAGGTGGTTGAAGAGAAGCTGCTGCCCTTAGCCATCGCGAGGCCTTTCTGCCAGATCATGTGTCCATCCCCAACCACCAAGCTGGTGTCACATGTGACATGTTGGCCTCCTGCTGCCCTTCCCGGTGGGTCTTGGTCTCCTGTTCAGCCGTGGGTCAGAGCTGCCCTGTGTCAGATCTTCCTCCTGGGTTTCTTGGATGCCTGAGGGCACCTAAAATGGAATCAGATACCTGTGAGATTCTTCATGCCACCTTGCA
>NW_009741850.1:0-297 GCF_000703405.1 Apaloderma vittatum | reverse complement strand
GTACCCTCTGTTTTACTTGTTTGCTGTGGACTGAAGAGATTTATCCATTGACTTTAATGGAAACTTGTCTATTTGTAATGGTTCAGGATCGGCTCTATTGTTCTCTGAAATAATATGCAAAAATTGAATCTTTCGTGTTTTATTTAATGTATTCTGTTTTAAAAATCACATTATACTAGAGTCTGGTTCAAAACCTTTTTAGGTTATTATATTTTGGACTGCTCACTAATGGAAGGCTTAAATTACCATTGGATTTTCTAGCTGAAGTACATTAAGTTTTCTCACCAATTTTAACTT
>NW_009741849.1:0-297 GCF_000703405.1 Apaloderma vittatum | reverse complement strand
TCTCAAAAGAAAAATCTATTAACTTTTCTCCTCTGACTTACAGACAGAAGAAGGCCAGAACTCCTTCCTGAGGAGCTTCATCGCCAGTTTATACAAACTATGCAAGATAAAGTTTGTCCAGAAGTTCAGAGGAATCTGGAAGATTTCAGGTAACAACAGTTGTCTGTGTAGTTTTCATTTAGTTCATGCCTGCTTTCAGTCAACATGTCCAGTACAAGGAAGTCCAAAATCAAGAGACGTAGTAATTCATCTTGGACTGAATATGAAGACACCACTGGAGAGGACCTCCAGGGTCTC
>NW_009741848.1:0-297 GCF_000703405.1 Apaloderma vittatum | reverse complement strand
ACACCTCTATTAATTGAAATTATTCTGACAGCATTAAGCCTAATAGATTCAGGGAAATAAAAGGAACTGGCAGTTCTCATCCTTCCCAAGTTCCTAAGTCATTCGTTAACTTATCTTAATTATGCATAGATAACTTAAAGCCCATTGCCTCAAAACTGTTTTCTAGTAGCTAACTTCACATATCATTCTGGGTATCAAGTCAGCACAACTAATATTTTTAGACAATCTAAGATATTTTCTTACACAAGTGCTTTATTTCTTTCCTGTAACATTGCTTGAGTAGAAAAAAGGGACTGA
>NW_009741847.1:0-297 GCF_000703405.1 Apaloderma vittatum | reverse complement strand
GGGTGAGTAGGGGAGGCTGTGCACACCCCCTCCACACTCCCCCATCACTCCCGGGGCGGCTGGTCGGGATATGTAGGGCAGCGCTGGGTGATTACGGAGCTTTCGGCGTAAGCCCGCGGAGATTGGATCACGCTGGATTAGGCTGCACGCTCAAATCATCCCCCTGCGCCGGGGGGTGGGGAGGTGCAGATGAGGGGTCCCCATCGCCCTCCTGGGCATGTGAGGGGGTTTTTGGGGTGGCACAGGTTGCCCGTCTGTTCGTTCATGCATTTGTGTGGTCATTCAGCCACCCGTCAT
>NW_009741846.1:0-297 GCF_000703405.1 Apaloderma vittatum | reverse complement strand
TGCTCAAAGAGCAAAGGTGGTAGCAAGACAAGCTGGAGCTACTCTGCATCCACCCATGACGTCCTTTCCACAGAACCTTGAGCCGTAGGACTCTGGGCTTGCTCACCTGAGATATCATTGAGAGAATCCACTCAAGGCAAGCTGCAGGATTTTTGAGCCGAGCCCCACGGAAGACAGAACGATTGGGTGTTGCTCAAAGAACAAAGGTGGTAGAAAGACAAACAGGTGCTATTGTGCATCCACCCATGATGACCACTCCACAGAACTTTGAACGGTAGGTCTCTGGTCTCGTTTGCC
>NW_009741845.1:0-297 GCF_000703405.1 Apaloderma vittatum | reverse complement strand
GTTAGTCCCCCTGTCTATCCAACAAGCACAATCTTTCCAAGCCATTTGTCTAATCTGTTCTTTAAAATCTCCAGTGACAGATACTCTGCAAACTCCCTTAGCAATCTATTTTAGTGCTCCACTATTTTTACTGTTCAACAATGTTTCCTGATGTCCAGTCTCAATTTTTCTTGCTGCAATTTATGCTCTTGGGAAGAGTTCATTGCCTTTCTTTGAGATTGTTTCTCTTTGATTCCTGTGGGCATGTGTTCAGTGCTGAGATGGCCGCAGGTTTCTGAGCTTTAATAAATCAAATAT
>NW_009741844.1:0-297 GCF_000703405.1 Apaloderma vittatum | reverse complement strand
CTTCGCTCATCCTCGTATCCTGTTTTGTCTAAAATACATTAGTTCATGTACTGAAATGGTGTTTAAGAGAAAGATTAAAGTGGCTTATCCCTGCTATTTAAAAAGCACTATAGGAGTACAGTGTTTGCATAGATAGTATGAACAATGAATATATTTTGACAAAAGGTCATGTGAACTGAAGCATTAGTAGCTATGGAACAGTAATGAAACACAAATACAATGGGCAGACCTCGTGTTCTGATTTTAGAGACTTACACCAGCACTGGCACTCAAGGCTAAGGCTAGTCAAAGAAAAGA
>NW_009741843.1:0-297 GCF_000703405.1 Apaloderma vittatum | reverse complement strand
GAGGGAACTGGCAGAGGAGTTTGCCAAGCTACTCTCCATCATCTCCCAGCAGTCCTGGTTAACAGGGAAGGTCCAAGACTACTGGAGGCTTGTCAATGGGATGCCATCTACAAGAAGATCCAGAAGGAGGATCAAGGAAAACACAGGCCTGTCTGCCTGACCTCAGTACTGGGGAATATTATGGAGCAGTTCATCTTGTGTGCGCTCACATGGCACGTGCAGGATAACCAGGGAATCAGGCCCAGCCAGCACGAATTCATTGAACTCAGATCCTGCTTGACAAACCTGATCTCCTTC
>NW_009741842.1:0-297 GCF_000703405.1 Apaloderma vittatum | reverse complement strand
TGCAATCCAGATTGCTTTGGGATTGTAGCCCAGATGGGTCCACAACTGCAATGCAGGTGGGTCCAGGATTGCAACCAGCTGAGCCTGGGATTGCAGACCCGGGTTTGCAGATGGATTGGGGATTGGAACCCAAATAAACCCGGGATTGCAGCCCAGATGGGCTCGGATTTGCAATCCAGACAGGTCTGGGATTGCAATGGGAATGGGTCTGGGATTGCGACCCAAATGGGTCTAGAATAGCAATGCAGTTGGGCCCAGGGCTGCAAACTAAATGGGCCCAGGGTTGCAGCCCAAATG
>NW_009741841.1:0-297 GCF_000703405.1 Apaloderma vittatum | reverse complement strand
TTTTTCTACTTTTCAGTCTTATGATTCATGTATTGTTTTTCAGTGGCCTAGCTGAGGGAGCAAGGTTTTTATTTTGTTGAGTAATACACATTTATAAAAGAAATGGAGTTCAACTACCTGTTAAACATTTGGCATTCTGTCATTTTTACCATCCATCAAAATCCATTTAGCAGCGAAGCCAGAAATCATTATCTTCAGGTTAGTGATGGCAAAACTACGTTACTAAAAATACCTAAAATTGCTTTATGTCTTCCTCTCTGTGAAGTTCAGGGAAAATCAGGTCCAGATCTGATTCAC
>NW_009741840.1:0-297 GCF_000703405.1 Apaloderma vittatum | reverse complement strand
TGGAGATAAGAGCAAACAAGCCTGCAAGGACAACTTTGATCAGCTCTAAAGCTCTTCTGTAATTGCTGCTTCCCTAGAGTCCCTGCGTACCTTTTAGAAGAGCGAGGGGGATAGGTTTGAATGTGTTTGGCTACCACGCTGCAGCAATGGCAAAAACATTGTCTGCATCACCAGTGCAACCAAATTTACCTGCCTTCCCCAAAAGGTGAATGGATGTTCAAGTCTGCCATGGACAGGTGTGACAGAGACCCCTGGGGTACCCCCAAACTAAATTACCAATATCCTGTAAATCTTAAA
>NW_009741839.1:0-297 GCF_000703405.1 Apaloderma vittatum | reverse complement strand
CTCCCAGGCGGCTCAACCCAGCACCCCTACACCCAGCGGGCGCTGGCACTCGGCGCTGGGGGCTGCAGGAGAGCCCCAGTGGGTCCCCCAGCTCTTTCTGTGCCAGCGACAGGTCGCAGCACTGCTTTCAGGGTGTTCCACCATTCCTGAAACTCACGCCGTTTCCCATTTGAACACTCCCGGGCTCCTCCACCCACTCTAGAAAGGCCGGGGACCCCAAGGGCAGCTGCCGGGTGGACTCCTCTGCTGCACCACCAGGGCTCCGCACCACCGGCCAGGCAACAGCCCTGTGGTCCA
>NW_009741838.1:0-297 GCF_000703405.1 Apaloderma vittatum | reverse complement strand
GACTGGGGGACTGGTCTGCCTAACCGAGGTGACAGGACATGTGAGTGACCCTCTCCCATGTGCAACTGCTTGGCAGCAGTGTCCTGCAGGGCCTTCTTCCCAGCCCTCCAGCAGTCTTAGTCTTACCAGCTCGTTTACTTCTCCAGAATGCAGCTCTGCCAGAGTTGTGCCTGCTTTTCAACCAGCCTTTTACTTTCTCCCAAAATTAATCTGATTTTGCAGACATGAGACGATTTTCATTACAAGTATGTGCCACAGACTTGGAAGGGCTGGAAGCTCAGGACTTCCCATCATGTT
>NW_009741837.1:0-297 GCF_000703405.1 Apaloderma vittatum | reverse complement strand
ACTTAAAAATACTTGCTGGGACTTAAATACACTTCTGGGAGTGTTTTAAGACTTGTTATAGGGTGTTTGTCATGTGTATTACATATTACTTACCCACTATTCCCACAGGTGAAATTTATTCAAACTCTGATAGTACTAATGCATGCGTGTGGGTATTTTGATAGATTTTGCAGAACAGGCAAATTTCCTTCTAAGCTTGACATTTACTTGTTTTCATTTGTCTGCACTAGGTTACAAATCAAATGGTCAAAACATGTAGAGCATATATTACAGATGGTGGCTCGTCTTGTGTCTGGG
>NW_009741836.1:0-297 GCF_000703405.1 Apaloderma vittatum | reverse complement strand
GGGGAGCGGGACGCAGCCCAGCCGCTCACCTTGCACTCGCAGCCCATCTGGTACCGCTGGTTTAGGCTTTTCTTCTGGGTCGGACTCAGCGAGTCCCAGGTGGAGACCAAGTCGCAGAGTGTGATGTGCATCTTGCCGTTGCCCTCTGACTTGCCTGGGGAGAGGGCGGACACACCACTCAGAGGGTGTCCCCCGGCACCCCAGGACCTGACGCTGGCTCAGGGGGCTGGAGGCCATTGGTGGGGGAGCGGGACAGGGGGTGCCGTGCCCGGGGCGTGGGCACAGACATCGCAGGCG
>NW_009741835.1:0-297 GCF_000703405.1 Apaloderma vittatum | reverse complement strand
AAAAAAAAAAGAACTGATTATAGTGATTTGTGCTTGAGGAGGGCTGCAAAGAAACCTCCTGCTTCTGCAGTTTCAAGAGTAGGTATCTGTCATTTCCCAGCAGCCAGTAGCCAGATTTCTGCAGCTCTGAGAAAGGCTGACACTGAAGTGGCAGCTTCTCTCAGATGAGTCATTTCTCGTTAAAAAGCAGCAAACTTTTGCTAGAGCTAGGCAACAAGTGGTATTAGCATATAAACAATAAGATGCAAAGCCAGTAGTAAATTGCAGCTAACACATAAAAGGACCTGTAATCAGCAG
>NW_009741834.1:0-297 GCF_000703405.1 Apaloderma vittatum | reverse complement strand
AGCAGGAAGAAGTGTAATCAGTACACAGTGCAATTACTCAAAGATCTCTATGTTCTCAAAAAAGCAACGGATAATAATGCAAGAAATAATAATTTTCTTTTCTATTTTATGCTACTCACTTAAAAAGCTGTACTCAATTATATAGAAAAAAAGGACTCAGAAGTTTGAGTGAAATAATTTCCCATCTAGATCACCTTTATGGAAAGATGGACGCTGACTGTTCTTAAATTCTATGTGTGTGTATGTATGTATAAAATGATAGAATGATAGAATGGCCTAGGCTGGTAGGGACCTTAG
>NW_009741833.1:0-297 GCF_000703405.1 Apaloderma vittatum | reverse complement strand
AATCCTCAATTATACCCCCAAATCCTCAATTTACCACCGTGCTTTTCCCGGCCTGAGCGTGAGGGAAGCGCCGGGCCGGGCGACCGCTCAGAGTTCCAAAAAACCAAAATTAAGAGCAACTTCTTTGGGGGACTAACTAGGGACTGATCGGGGGAGTAATCCGGGCTTCATTATGGATTAATTGGAGATTAATTAGGGACTAATTTAGGGGTTAATTAGGGACTAATTGCGGTGCCCCCCCCACTCACCGCGTGTCCTCCTCTGTCAGGTGTGCCGCGTCGCGCAGGCCCAAGGCCT
>NW_009741832.1:0-296 GCF_000703405.1 Apaloderma vittatum | reverse complement strand
ATTTTGTCTGAGTTGGATACAATTCCTAGGGGGTTGTTGGAGCCTGATTCGTGAAGGAATGTGAGGTGAATTAAGGTTAGTCCGGCAATTATGAAGGGTAGGAGGAAGTGTAGGGCAAAGAATCGGGTTAGTGTAGGATTGTCTACGGAGAATCCACCTCATGCTCATTCTACTAGGGTTTGGCCGATGTATGGGATAGCTGAAAATAGGTTGGTGATAACTGTAGCCCCTCAGAATGATATTTGGCCTCATGGGAGGACGTAGCCTACAAAGGCAGTTGCTATTAGGGTCAGTAG
>NW_009741831.1:0-297 GCF_000703405.1 Apaloderma vittatum | reverse complement strand
CCCCATCGGGGTCCTTGTCCCCAGCCCCTTCCTCACCTCCATCTCCATCCTCATCTTCATCTTCAGGCTTGTCCCTGTCCCCATCCCCATCCTCACCGCTATTCCCATCCTCATCCTCATCCCATCGCTGTCCCCAGCTCGGTCCCATCCTCCTGCTTGTCCCCATCCTGTCTTCATCGCTGTCCCCATCCCTGTCCTGTCCTCATCCCTGAATCCATTCCATCTTCATCCCACCCTCATCCTCATCCTTGTCCTCATCCCTGTCCTCATTCCATCCTCATCCTCATTCCATCCTCC
>NW_009741830.1:0-297 GCF_000703405.1 Apaloderma vittatum | reverse complement strand
ATGGCGGGAAAGGACCCAGGAACATCCTTTAGATTTAAAAAAAGTGGATGTTCCCCACAGAAAATGGCAGGAAAGGACACAGGAACATCCTTTGGAATAAAAAAAAATGGAATTTCCCCTCAGAAAACGGTGGGAAAGGAACAGGAACGTCGTTTGGAGTTAAAAAAAATGGATTTTCCCCTCAAAAATGGAGGAAAAGGACACAGAAATATCCTTTTGAGGTAAAAAAATGGATTTTTCCCTCAAAACTGGCGGGAAAGGACCCAGGTACGTCCTTTTGATTTAAAAAAAAATGGA
>NW_009741829.1:0-296 GCF_000703405.1 Apaloderma vittatum | reverse complement strand
TCCATGTTGGAACAGTGTTCAAGTGGAACGTTCTGACAATGTGCAGTGTAGAAGGGAGCAGAGGTTATATTTATGTAGGTTTTTTCATCTCCAGTTTTTTACTTCATAAAAACTCCGCAACCTTGCTGCTGATGACAAAACATTTCCTTTGTTTTTAAATAAATAAAATTAAAGCTGCTGGCAGGAGGAGAGGCAATCGAAAACAACCCCCCTAATCATTGCAAGCTTGTTTTTTTATTTTTATTTCATCTTGCAGTGTGTGCATGTGTACTTTGCCCTGTGCTAGGGTGGGTTAG
>NW_009741828.1:0-296 GCF_000703405.1 Apaloderma vittatum | reverse complement strand
AAAACAAACTGCTCTCGGGAGCCCGTCTCATGGACGAGAAAGAGGTGCTACAGCAGAACTTCTTTCGAAGGGAGAGTTTATGGGATTGGATACTTGTGTCTTCAGCATCTCCTACTACTACTGTTAGGAGGGGGAGGCTGGCTCTGTGCAGCAGCTCGCACTGTGGCAATTCAAGGGTGGCGGCTGCCAAGGCAGCAGCGTGCGAGCTCCCTGAGGCCCACGGAGGGACACTGCTGGGGCTGCTTTTTTCGTCGGAGTTGGCCTGGGTCCTGCCGGGACGTCCTCCCATGCCCAGA
>NW_009741827.1:0-296 GCF_000703405.1 Apaloderma vittatum | reverse complement strand
AGTAGGTGCCTGGCTACTGGAGATCTAGAGTACACTGTAAGCAAATGGCATCGTATAAAGAGCTACTAGCCAAATTAACGGCAGGGGATGCACGCTCCCACTCAGTACAAATCAGGTAAAATGGCCACGGCAAATCCAATTTAATTAATTACTTATTTGGCTCTAAATAAGGAGAGTGCTTAAAAATTATTCTAGGCTTTCTCTTTTCTTTACATTGACAATCAAGAGTGGAATAAGCAAGCAAAATGAACATGAAACACCTTTTACAGAATCACAGAATGTTTGGGGCTGGAAAG
>NW_009741826.1:0-296 GCF_000703405.1 Apaloderma vittatum | reverse complement strand
GGGAAAAGCATGGCTGAGCAAAACAAACTATAGGAGCTGTCACTGAAAGCCCTCCATTTCAGTCAGCCTGACCCTGTCTCTGAGCGTATCTAGTACCAGAACCTCAGAGAGATGTAGGAGATGCCCTGAGTGTGTGGAAACTCCATGTGTCACACTTCATCTCCAGCAAGTTTTGACTCCTGTAAAGGGAATTTTAGGAACCCAGGATTGAGAGGGATGATATGAGTCATTAAACACGATCCCTGCAATTTGGGGGCAATTCAGTTCAATGGATTTTCAGTTTGCAGTATTTTCCT
>NW_009741825.1:0-296 GCF_000703405.1 Apaloderma vittatum | reverse complement strand
GGAGAGCCCAGAGCTGCCACGGAAAGCCCGGCCAGCGGGATGTCACACTGAGGTGCAGGCAGGAGAGGCTCCGAGTCAAGAGCTGTTGGTGCTGAGCCCTGGGTGGGAGATGAAGGTCCTCTTGGCCCTGGTCACGGTGCTGCTGGCGGCTCTCTGGACTCGAGGCCAGCATGTCTCCTGCAAGGACCAACACTGAGCTGGAGCTGCCTTGGTGCTTCCCCACTGCCAGCGCCTGGGGGTCTGGGCATGAGAACAAGAGCATCAGCTCCTGCTCCTGCCGCGGGTTTTTGGGGCTG
>NW_009741824.1:0-296 GCF_000703405.1 Apaloderma vittatum | reverse complement strand
GGTCCTTTGGTGGGGGGAGCTCTGGGAGCTGTGGGGGCTACTCTGGTTACCGCAGGTTTGGCGGAGGAAACTGCGGCTCCGGTTATTTCTGAAGGGGCATCGCGTCCCGCTCCAGCAGCCCTGGGCTGTGCTCAGCTGGTGGGAGAAGCTGCACGCCGGGCATGTCGGAGCCATCGACTTTGCTGGCTGGCACGGAGCCGCGGTGCTTCCTGAACCCTGGGAGCCATGCTGTGTGCTCTGCCTGACTCTTCCCCAGCTGTATCCCCTGCTTGCCTCTCATTAAATCTATATTGCAT
>NW_009741823.1:0-296 GCF_000703405.1 Apaloderma vittatum | reverse complement strand
AGCAGGGAGAAAAATCTTTTGGATCGTATTTCTAATACCACGCAAGAGTCCTTCAGTGGCATCCAAAACACCAAAGAGTATATCCTGCATCATAACAAAATGATTGTTAGTAATGCAGTAAGTGGAAACACTATTATAAAATCAGTGTATCTTTTTATAAAGGCACTCCAGTTTGCCAAAGAAAACTTTAAGGAGACAATATCTTGACAAAATACTGATATCTACAATGTGACCATAAGATACTGTTTTCAATAAAAAGGGAAGCTGTATTGGATTGGCCTGGCCAGATTTTGGTG
>NW_009741822.1:0-296 GCF_000703405.1 Apaloderma vittatum | reverse complement strand
AGTGGTGGAAGAATTTAGCTTTACTAGTTCTAGTCCAAGATACTTTCAAGTACATCTCACAACAACTCCATTACATTTGCTTTTTTTCCCCACACTGAGCTTTTTCTCACCTTGTCTTCTAATGATCCTGGACTCCTAACTTTTCTCTACATTCCTACTGTTTTTCCACTTAATTTCAGACACATACAACAAACAAGACTTTTAATTTTTTTTAATTTACAGTACTGATTGCTCTGAGTTATGCCTCACCGCTGGTACACAGTAAATACATTCATCTGAACAATTCACTTAATATG
>NW_009741821.1:0-296 GCF_000703405.1 Apaloderma vittatum | reverse complement strand
CTTTTGATTGTTCTGTGATGGCTCTTGAGATTATGCATCCCATCTTCCTTGAAACAAAAAGAAACTAGTTAGTTTTTAATTTCTAATAGTATCTACAAGATGAAGATTAAACTTCTGCATGAATTTACTATTTTTGTTCAGGAGGTAAATTTCACCAATATTTTGAGTTGAGTTTCATGAGTTCTGGTACTTTGACTCTTGCTTCTCTGGTAGTTATACCAGATCTTGTGATGGTTTTAAAACTATGACACCGTTAATGTTGATAAAAACCATAACTGTGTCCGAGAGACATATTA
>NW_009741820.1:0-296 GCF_000703405.1 Apaloderma vittatum | reverse complement strand
GGTCCTGAGAGTCTGTGTGATTTCCTAAGAGAATGTGTGCACACTGCTGACGTGTTCCAGACACCATCTCACTGAGGAAGGGTGATTTCTCTGATATGTTGACAGTTTTTACCCTCAAAATACTGTTTAGTATTACAGGCACTTCCTGTTGATGATATAATTCTCTAATGAGCAGTGAAGTTACCACTTGCAGGAGAGTTTTCTCAACTTCCAGGATGAGCTTTTCTGTTCCTTTGAGAAGAAGTGAGTCCTTACTAAACAGAAGCTGTTTCAAAGTATTTTTTTCTGTGAGGGTC
>NW_009741819.1:0-296 GCF_000703405.1 Apaloderma vittatum | reverse complement strand
CACACTTGTAGCCCTGCCACCGCTCCCGGGCGGTTTGACGCTCATGGTGCGATGGTGGCCCAGCTGCTCGGCTTCTCCCCAGAGCTCTTTGGCCATTCCAAGCCCGGGGACCTCACTTCCCTTTGGGCTTCTGCTGTGTCGCCTCCCCAACCAGGCACTGCTGGTGGGATTCAGCTTTGCTCAACCCCACATCCCCCTCCACCACCAAAAATCCCACCGTGGGGCAGAGGCACCATCGTGGTGTCACCAGCTGTGCCCCTGGAGGGGGGTCTCAGGACCCTTCTTGTCGCCCAGGC
>NW_009741818.1:0-296 GCF_000703405.1 Apaloderma vittatum | reverse complement strand
TTATGCCTTCACCTACATTTCAACATGTTTGTGTCAGCATGGCACAGTTTTCAATGCGAGGAGAATGTTTACATATTCTGCATATGCATATAATAGGTACTAAATGTTAGTGTGACTGACATGCTGCCTTCTGAGCTGTGCATCTGAAAATAGTAATAGGTGATAACACAACTGATTAGAAACACTCCAAGCTTTAGAGAAAAAACAAACCCAAACCAACAAAATAAAACCATTATCGTAAAATTAGCATTTTGTTTATGGCACCCTCAGATCTTAAAAATAAGTTCATCTTGCAC
>NW_009741817.1:0-296 GCF_000703405.1 Apaloderma vittatum | reverse complement strand
GCTGGGGACAAGCATCCAGCCACCCACACCGTCCCCGGTCTCACGTTGTCCAGCGTGGTCTGGCTGACAGAGTAGTCTTCGATGCCCAGCACATCCACCACCTGCTCCATCTTGCTGAAGACCTGCGCCAGCGAGATCTGGTCCGACTTCAGCTGGTACTGGGCCTTGGTGTGGTGCCGCTCCTGCAGGGGACACCGAGGTGACAGCTGAGACCTTGCTCCCAGACCCCTCCTGTCACCTCACAGAGGGTCCCACTGAGGCGTCCCTCGGGGGATGAAGGTGGGGGCTGGCAGGGG
>NW_009741816.1:0-296 GCF_000703405.1 Apaloderma vittatum | reverse complement strand
CCAAAAACAGCCCAGAAATGGTTAAAAACGGCCAAAAAGGGGCCAAAAACGGCCCAAAGGTGACCCCAAAGGGGCCAAAAAGGCCCGAAAACGGCCCAAGAAGGCCCAAAAACGGCCCAAAATGGCCCCAAAATGTCCAAAACCGGCCAAAAACGGCGTAAAAGCGCCTCAAAACCAGCCCAAAACCGGTCCAGTAGTGGCCCAAAAGTGGCCAAAGATGGCCAAAAAACGCTGAAAAGCGGCCAAAAAGGGCCAAACCCGGCCCAAAACAGCCCAAAAACGGTTCCAAAACGGCC
>NW_009741815.1:0-296 GCF_000703405.1 Apaloderma vittatum | reverse complement strand
CCTGTCAGAGCAGAGGACAGGGAACTTAAGAATTAGAAACTAATCTAAACCATCTTGCAACAGCTCCTATGGCAACCGATGGCCTGAGATCGAAAGAGAAGAAGGAGAAACCCACGGAGACCACCAAAGGATCAGAGCCTCACAATGTCCGTTTTGTTGCAGCCAGCAGGGAGCTCCTGTGCAAGGCTTCTGGGAGCGCTGAAGTGGAACCACTGAGCACAACACACCAGTGCTCACGGGGTCAGGCCACAACAGACTGTGCTGCCATCAGGAGATCGGGGAGAGCTCGCAAAGGC
>NW_009741814.1:0-296 GCF_000703405.1 Apaloderma vittatum | reverse complement strand
GTGAGGGGCGTGTAGAAATTTACTACTCCGGAAGCTGGGGCACCGTCTGCGATGACGAGTGGGACCTGAACGATGCCAACGTCGTGTGCAGGCAGCTGGGATGTGGCTTTGCTGTTTCTGCACCGTCAAACGCCTACTTTGGACAAGGCTCCGGCATCATCTACCTGGATGACGTGCGCTGCACAGGGAACGAGTCCTCCCTCTTCCAGTGCACACACCGTGGCTGGGGAGTCCATAACTGTGGCCACAGTGAAGATGCTGGTGTTGTGTGCTCAGGTACCATTGCTTTTCCTTCC
>NW_009741813.1:0-296 GCF_000703405.1 Apaloderma vittatum | reverse complement strand
AGTCTGAAGCTTCATGTAAGTCATCTTCTGTCTGGCGTTGGCAAAACATCTCCTTCTTCTCCCTGTGTATAAAGGAAGTGATCTATAAAGATCTGATTTGGATTCCTATACTTAATGTAAAATTAAATGCCTGAAGACAATTCCATCCCATTCTGTTGTTTCAATTTACTCAGGCACTTATATCCTCTTCTCACTGTACCTGCTAGTCCTGTTTTGCATCATTTACTATAACAAACATTTTTAACAGTAGGATTTTTGCCAAATGCCTTCCCATTTCAAAGCCGTGCAGCAGAATG
>NW_009741812.1:0-296 GCF_000703405.1 Apaloderma vittatum | reverse complement strand
TGGGGCAGGCTGCCCTCAGCCCCATGGCGTTCTGTCCTGTCTCCTCTGCCCCACACGTTGTGCCCCACAGAGACATGAGCCTCGACTTGTCCCTCCCGTGTGTGGGGCTCCCTGTGCCCCATAGCCGTGTGCCCCACAGCAATCTGTGGGGCTCCCTGCCCCATAGCAACATGTCCCATAGAGATCTGTGGGGCTCCCTGCCCCATAGCGATGTGCTGGCACTTCCTGCCCTATAGCAACGTGCCCCACAGCCATGTGCCCCATAGTCTTCCTGCCCCATAGCGACGTGCCCCATA
>NW_009741811.1:0-296 GCF_000703405.1 Apaloderma vittatum | reverse complement strand
GCTTCTCCCAGCCCCAAGGGGTGACCTGGAGCCGCGTCCTCCCAGGCAGAGCCCAGCCCGGCGTCAGGACCTGCCACAGGGGCCTCTGCCCTGTGCTTGGCTGCTCAGGGCTCAACTACTTTTGGCTGCGCTCAGCTGCTCTGGGTTCAGCTCCTTTTGGCTGCGCTCGGCTCTTCGGCCTCGGCTGCTCTGTGGTGGGCTGTGCTCAGACACAAACCAGCCAATCACATTTGAGGATGGAGGGGAAAGGCCCATGATTGACATTTCACCTGGCAGCCAATCCGAGGACACTTCAC
>NW_009741810.1:0-295 GCF_000703405.1 Apaloderma vittatum | reverse complement strand
TTTTTGTAAGTACGCCTTTGAAAGTTCAACAAACTTCTTCAGCTAACTAGTTTTATTGTGCTGTTTTGAAGAAGTTTGTTAGCTGGTTATAAATTTTTCTAGCAAACGTAGGCCATTAAATGTTTTCATTATGAAAGTTCTGTTGTCAAGTGTGTTATCTGTCCCAGTATGGCAACATAAGGTGCAACTCTTCTTGTAAAGAGCAGAGACAAAGATGAGAACTTTGTGTGTTGCATTTAAAGACCAGAGCTTGTGACTTTGCCTGCTAACAGGGGTGTTTGGATTGTCAGACCTT
>NW_009741809.1:0-296 GCF_000703405.1 Apaloderma vittatum | reverse complement strand
CTCCAGGGGGGTAAAAATCCCCTCCAGGGGGCAATAAAGCAGCCCTGGGGGTAAAAAAAGCCTCCAGGAGGCAAAAAACTACCCAAACAAGGGGCCAAAAAAAATCCATTTTGGGGCAAAAAAATCCATATTGGGGCAAAAACGTCCATATTGGGGCAAAAACGTCCATTTTGGGGCCAAAAAAATCCGGTTTAGGCCAAAAAAATCCATTTTAGGGGGAAAAAAATCCATGTTGAGGTAAAAAGATCCATTTGGGTGCAAAAAAGTCTATTTTGGAGGGAAAAAAAAGCATTTTG
>NW_009741808.1:0-295 GCF_000703405.1 Apaloderma vittatum | reverse complement strand
AGCAAGCAGCCTAGTTTTCTGGAACTGGGAATACCTCAGTTCTTCTATGATCACAAAATATGAACAGGATGAAATTGCTGGCTGCAGGTATTGAATCTGGCCAAATATTTCTCGACTGCCTTCAACTGGAATAGCAGCTTACTCATGCAAGATAAAAATGAATGAAATCTAAATAGCAGTATTTGGAGTTGGATCTGGTTCTCACATTCTGCCCTGAAGAAATCAAGGTACTGCCCACTCTGGGGAATGCATAAAGCCAGACAAGCCAGAAAGGACTGCACTTTCACAATTTTTT
>NW_009741807.1:0-295 GCF_000703405.1 Apaloderma vittatum | reverse complement strand
TTCTGCTACAGATCCAAGAATTTCATGAATTCAACAATTAGTTTAACCATTTGAATGCGGTTAGTAAAATAAGAAATCATCAGAATCAGAAGTCATAAAAAACAATCAATAAGGATAAGTGTTTGGGAGCCAGAAAAATGCAAAACAACCACTTGTGCATCGTTTTGACTTTTATGGTTATAACTAAGACCATGGACTGATTAAGTCTTGCAGTTGTGAGACTACTCAAAAAGACGTAGCAGAAAAGAATTAGAAAACAAGAACAGCATGAGGCAAATAATGAGGAACAAATAAA
>NW_009741806.1:0-295 GCF_000703405.1 Apaloderma vittatum | reverse complement strand
ATTTTTTATGTTCCTTTTGCTATCTGCAGCCTACTTATGGAATTAATTTCTTTAAGCCTACTCAAAATTCCTAATTTTTTTTCTGGCCTTGACTCAATTCTGTGAGTTCAAGTACTGATACTCAGATAAAATTTACCTTAGCACCAGAGACTTACCTAAGTGAGAGTTCCTTTTTCTTTTTTCTATTATTAGGGATTTATTACAGCTTAAGATACCCTGTGAAATCAGAAGCAATTTTTTTTAAGTTTGGAAAGAAAACACATTCTATTTGTACTGGGCCAGTTTCTCTTCAAGT
>NW_009741805.1:0-295 GCF_000703405.1 Apaloderma vittatum | reverse complement strand
CTCTGCAGTTCGTGCTGGAGACGGCAACCCCCGGGTCCCATGACACCACCGACACAGGGCTCTGCTCTGAGGAGAGATCCAGGGGAGAGGATCCAGGGCTGACAGTGCCACAGAAGGAGGGGCTGAGCAAAGATGTAACATTACATATGAGCTCGTTGCTAGCGTTGTTCTCTTGGCCCTGGATTGGCCCCCACACGGATACACAGTAGTGAGGCACCATGGATGAGCTGGCACACATTTTGTGGCAAGATGGGTTAAAAATTGGGGACTTCAGCTTCTCAGGCTCTAAATGCAG
>NW_009741804.1:0-295 GCF_000703405.1 Apaloderma vittatum | reverse complement strand
CCCCGAGTCACAAATCCAGCCTAAGACATCCTGAGCTGAAATCCAGCCTGAAACACTCTGAGCTGTAAACCCAGACTGAAACACCCCAAGTTGCCTCTCTAGCCTGAAACATCGTGAGCAGGAAATCCAGTCGGAAATGCAGCGAGTCAAAATTTTACCAGAGACGTCCTGAGCAGCAAACCCTGAGTCAAAACTCTATCGGAGACGTCTTGAGCAGCAAACCCAGCTGGAAACAAGCCGAGCTGCAAAGCCAGGCTGACACATCCCGAGTCACAAATCCAGCCCGAAACACCCC
>NW_009741803.1:0-295 GCF_000703405.1 Apaloderma vittatum | reverse complement strand
AAGACAAACTGGTGCTACTCTGCATCCATCCATGACGATCTCAAAACAGAACCTTGAACCATAGGGCTCCAGTCTCGGTCTCCTGAGATATCCCTGACAGAATCCACTCAACACAATGCCCCAGAAGAGCAAAGGATTGAGTTTTGCTTCAAGATAAAAGGTGTTACCAAGAAAACTTGATGCTGCTCTGCATCCACCCATGAAGACATCTCTGTAGAACCTTGAACCGTATTGCTCAGTGCTCGCTTGCCTGAGATATCCCCGATGGAACCCCCTCAATGCAAGCTCTGTGATT
>NW_009741802.1:0-295 GCF_000703405.1 Apaloderma vittatum | reverse complement strand
GCCATCGATGGGCACCAGTGACCCCCACCACTACTTGGGACCATGAGGGACAAAGCACCCTGAAGCCGGGCTGGGGAAGTAATTTTCCCTGTAGCACCCTGTTCCCCGGCGATGTGCCTGTCCGGGACCCCCCAATTCCCCACAGCCGCTGCCTGGAATACTCCCTCAATTCCCTTGGAGTTCTGCCCCAGGGTCCCCTTTATCTTGACCCGTTGCCTGCGTTCGTCCGCCCCAGTCCCCACAGGTGTTTCCCCAGAGTCTACCACACCCTACGGGGAACAGCCCGGGACCCCCA
>NW_009741801.1:0-295 GCF_000703405.1 Apaloderma vittatum | reverse complement strand
GGGGGTCGCACCCCATCACCTCTGGAGGAAGAGCTTGAGGGCGCGGTCGATGTTCATGCGGTGCCCGACGCGCGTCACCCCCAGGTCGATGTCGTCCTCCTTGGTGAGCGCGGGCAGGTGGCTCCCGTCGATCTCGTTGTGCAGGAACCGGGCCCGGTGCTCGCCCAGGTTCAGGTGCGCTCACGTCCCAGTCACGAGGATGTTGCACACATATGTCACCACGAGGATGTTGCTTGCTCATGTCCCATTATGAGGACGTTGCACACGTTGTGTTGCACCATGAGGACGTTGCACA
>NW_009741800.1:0-295 GCF_000703405.1 Apaloderma vittatum | reverse complement strand
TGTTCAGTAGACAAGGTAGTGGCTCCTATATGATCAGTGTTTCTGCAGTTCTGTAGCATTTATCAGCCCCGTACAAGTATCCCTGTCTAACTTGGGATTAATCGTATCTTTCCATAGCTGCTAAATTCTTCAAAAATCTAATTGAGTGAATAGAGCAAGTGTCATTGTGTATTCCTTAACTGCAAAGCTGCTACTTACTCATCAAAATGAAATAGTGTGAGATCTCGCTCTTCCTCAGTAACTGGAGTTATTTGGATGTGTGCTTTCTGCACAATTCCACAACCTGTTTTCTGTG
>NW_009741799.1:0-295 GCF_000703405.1 Apaloderma vittatum | reverse complement strand
TTCCTTGATGCTACCGACCCTTAAGTTTGTTTTGGAAACTTTTGTGGGGAGAACTCCTTCTGAATCATCTGCACGTTGACCTGAAAACTTTCTTGATGTTCGGATAGGTGAACCCTGCTGTGTAGACAATTAAGTAATTATATATATTTACCCCATGTCAAATGCTGTTAGAATGGTTAGTTTTTGAGGCCTAAGAAATGTTTTAGCCAAGATGGTTGCCTTCCAAGTAGAACTAAAGTTTGGGCAAAGGTATCTTAATCCCACAAAGCACAGTAATGGTTCATATCAAAGCTCA
>NW_009741798.1:0-295 GCF_000703405.1 Apaloderma vittatum | reverse complement strand
AGTGACCTCATTTGGGCACAAGTGACCTCATCGGGGCGCGGGTGACCTCGTCAGGGGCACGGGTGACCTCATCAGGGTGTGGGTGACATCACTGGGGACACGGGTGACCTCATCAGGGATGAGGGTGACCTCCTTGGGGAAGTGGGTGGTATCGTTAGGGCACGGGGGACCTCGTCGGGGTGTGGGTGATATCATCTGGGCGCGAGTGACATCATCGGGGTGCAGGTGGCCTCATTGGGGACATGAGTGACATCATCAGGGTGTGGGTGACATCATCGGGGTGTGGGTGACATCA
>NW_009741797.1:0-295 GCF_000703405.1 Apaloderma vittatum | reverse complement strand
TTGGTATGGACTGGGGTTATGGGAGTACCACATATTAGTAAAAGTGAAATTCCGGTCTGAGAATTTAGCTCTTGAGCCTGTGGGATTGTGAGGGAGGAACTGGGAAGTTTTGTAGAAAGGAAAATAAGAGGAGATACATGAATGGATTCTGGTTCTTGATCTTGGAATTTTAGTTGCACCTCATATGAGGGCCTTTAATCTTGTGCACCTGTATGAAGAGCTCAAGAGTTACTTGCCATTTTCGTGGGTTAATCAGTTTTAAAATGTTTTGAGCTATAAAGGATTTTCTTTTTTT
>NW_009741796.1:0-295 GCF_000703405.1 Apaloderma vittatum | reverse complement strand
GGGACCAAGTGCGCGGGCTGTGCCCAGGGCATCTCCCCCAGCGACCTGGTCCGCAGGGCGCGGAGCAAAGTGTTCCACTTGAACTGTTTTACGTGTATGATGTGTAACAAGCAACTCTCCACCGGCGAGGAGCTCTACATCATAGACGAGAACAAGTTTGTCTGCAAAGAAGATTACCTAAACAACAGCAATACTGCCAAAGAAAACAGCCTGCATTCAGGTGAGGGAGCGCGGCCGAGGCGGCGCCGGGCGGGGATGCGCTCGGCTCTTCCGCGGGGGGAGAGCCGCTCCTCTC
>NW_009741795.1:0-295 GCF_000703405.1 Apaloderma vittatum | reverse complement strand
GGATGTCTGAACCAATAAGAGATGTTTTTAGGCCATGTCCATGCTGAGGAACAACCTGACCATTAGGCAGAGGCTAAACCCAGCAGTCAGTAGCGGGTACAGCTACAAAAATGCTAATCGCACGTGGAGGTGGAGGCACTCTGGAGCACCCTGTGACTGAGAAGCCTCAGATCCCGCCTGTCCTGCCTCCACTCCAGGTCCACTCAAGTGCAACTATTCCTAGATGATCCAAAGACAGTTATTTACCTTTTCCTGTATTTTTGCCCTCTGAGAAGCTGTATGTCTATCTAGCCCA
>NW_009741794.1:0-295 GCF_000703405.1 Apaloderma vittatum | reverse complement strand
AAAGCAGTCAATCACAGAAGTCAGTAAAGACTTACTTGTCACTTAACTCTGTCCTGTCACTTGTGTAGAAACACCTGGACAGTGTTTCTGGGCTCCTGCCTAACCACAGAAACCTCTTGACAAGAGCAATGTACTGGATGTTTGCCTCTTGCATGGCTGTTCAGGCTTGGCAGTGCCTTGTAAGAAAATATAGTCATTTTGGTCTTGCAGAGTTTCAAGAACCTGCAGAAAAGAATTGCAAGAGTTACATAAATATTCTGAATAGTTGCTGCCATTGTTTTGCTGTAACTTTAAA
>NW_009741793.1:0-295 GCF_000703405.1 Apaloderma vittatum | reverse complement strand
ATTGTCATTTGAGAATTAAGCTTTTTCTCTACCAAAGAAATTAATTGTAGAAGAAAGGTGTTGAAAGCTTTTCACAATGCAAGATTGTTCATCTATTGTTATCAGAGCTCCCACAGATCTAGAGCTCCCACAGAAACAGTTACCTTAGGAAACTGCCCTTGCTGATGGGAGATGTCACAGCAAGGATAAGGACCAGGAAAATAAACTGTTAAATTCAGTGTTTGTTTGTTCATTCCTCTGCTTGACAAGCAGGGAGTAAGTGTGAACCAGCCCAGATATTCACCAAAGCAGTTAA
>NW_009741792.1:0-295 GCF_000703405.1 Apaloderma vittatum | reverse complement strand
CCTGCTGAATTGTATCAGGATGAATACATAGAAGTAGTATTTTCTGGAGTCATTGATCTTTAAAGCCGTTTGACATTGGTTCTTGTTTCATGCTCTTAAACCCCGTGTTGTTAGAACTGTCTCTCTAACAGCAGACATTCACAACAGATTGATTGTGGTAGTTTCCTCTTCTGCCTGTCTTCTGACTAGGAACAGTTGTCTCTTCCTGTAGCATTAGGGCCAGCAGAGCTCAGCTTGGATAAAAGTATGGGAATCAGTTGGTTAAGCGTGGTGCTGATAACACCAAGGTCGCGAG
>NW_009741791.1:0-295 GCF_000703405.1 Apaloderma vittatum | reverse complement strand
TTATTTTCTATTTGCTCCACAGCTGTGGAAAAAATACAATTCATGAAGCTCATTGTGCTAAGAAATATCTGTTCTACGATTTCTTACAAGGAGAAATTAATCTCACCTTAATTCTTCTTTCACTGTCCTCTAGCTTGCTCTCTGCACAGGCTAGTTTCTTTGCCAGGTCATCTCTTTCAGCAAGGTGCTTATCAGCAGACAGCTTTTTCAGTTTCTGCAAGACAGTTTTTGTTCTGTACAGCTCATCTTCTGAATCTTTCAGCCGTCTCTCAGTTGCACGTTCTCTCTCCCGAGC
>NW_009741790.1:0-295 GCF_000703405.1 Apaloderma vittatum | reverse complement strand
TCTCTCATACTGCCCTCATTCAAGCCTTCTACACTTTGCAGCACTCCTAATTTTAGAAAAATTCAGTAAAAAAATCAACATTTTATCTAGCAGTCTTTTTTCTGTAGATATTGAAGAGAAGCAGACTTTTCTTGAGAAATTTGTGGCAATTTGTCCTACTTTAAATTCCTGATTTAGGATTGGGACCTCAGAGAATACTGTGTCTTTTTCTCTCTGGTGATAGACACTATTGCAAAGACCATGGAACAGCCAATCTAAACTACATCCACAGAATATGACAGAAACATATAAAAAG
>NW_009741789.1:0-295 GCF_000703405.1 Apaloderma vittatum | reverse complement strand
AGGGGTGGGCTGTCTCTGAAAAAAATGTGCTGGTGATACTTAAAAACACCAAGCCCCCCTCTATGCTCTTTTATGATATTAAATGTCACCACTTCCCTCATTTTATCACATTATTACAGCTTTTCCTTGCCTGCAAGGAATCAAATTAATGAAAACTGAAAGAATCCAAGGTGTGTGCCCATACATCTCATAAAATCATCCTCCACATTACAGAATAAGTTCTGAGGTGATGCCATGAGGCAAAAGACCAAAGCAATTTAAATAAGGCTGATTACAGCCTTACCATTTAAAAAAA
>NW_009741788.1:0-295 GCF_000703405.1 Apaloderma vittatum | reverse complement strand
CACAAAATAAACACCTGAAACGTGTCTTCTCAGACCTTAATAATAAAATGCTTCTTCTGACAATCTATTTGGACAACTTAGTGAGTTTCTAGTATGGGGAAAATGAGCTACTTAAATAAATAGATAGATAGATAGATTAGTAGTTCACGTCACAGACTCCAGTTTCTGCAAAACTTCAGTCTTTTCATGGTGCTCTAGTTGTGCAAAATGGGGTAGAAGTGGCCTCAGAGAAGAATCCAAGAGTAATGAGGTTAGTTCAAGCAGAGCTGACAGAACAACTCTCTATCAGTCCCCT
>NW_009741787.1:0-295 GCF_000703405.1 Apaloderma vittatum | reverse complement strand
CCAGCCACGGGGACGGAGGCCTCTTACGAAGAACTGTCCCCGCACGGGCGGCTGATAAACCCCATTGAACCCGCACGTCCTGTTGGCCCCACAGCTGAAGTTGAAGAGCTTCTGGATGGCGGCGTGACACGCAGCTGCGTCCCCTGTCCCCGTCACCGTGAGGACGGTTGCAGGGCTGGGCGTGCTCGGTGCGGGGACACAGGGGCTGTCGTAGAGGTCAGCCATGGTGACATTCTCCTGGTATCCCTTGGGGTAGCAGGGGTGTGATATCTGCTGGGGAGACGGGCTGACCTGG
>NW_009741786.1:0-295 GCF_000703405.1 Apaloderma vittatum | reverse complement strand
CTAGGGCACAATATCTAAATTTGCACCTAGCTATATCTGCTAGAAATATACCATCTGATGGTGTGGCCTATTTTCCACACTAAAACTCTAGTGTTCCTGATAGGAGGAAAGAGTTGCCTGTTTTATATCAAATTAGACAGTAAGGCCTTCCAGCCAAGGACTGCTCTGTGCTACCTACTTGTACACCACTAAGTGAAACAGAATTCCATCCCTGACTTCAATACGCCTAATTGAATTCATGTACAAATTACCTGTAAGTGATTAAGGTGGGGATTACTGAGGTATTGGGAGAAAA
>NW_009741785.1:0-295 GCF_000703405.1 Apaloderma vittatum | reverse complement strand
CCTCCAGGTCTGCCACTGAAATAACTGAAAATAACTGTACTGCGGTAAAATTCCAAAGGCAGCTGCGAGGTCCCAGGGTCTCTCTCGGCAGGTAGCCTGCCTGGCTTGGGCTGGCGAACGGAGAGCGCCAGCGGGTGCTTTGCTCTTCATGCCTTGGCGGCGAGGCTCAGACTTCGGAGCCCCGTCCCGCAGAAGGGACGTTGTGTCCAGCATCTCCTCCCTGCGGCTTCGGGCTGCCCGCAGCGCGTTGCAGAGCGCCTGCACTAACCTCTGCTTGAAGAAACGGGGTCCTGAG
>NW_009741784.1:0-295 GCF_000703405.1 Apaloderma vittatum | reverse complement strand
GCGCAGGGCACGAGCTGGTGTTGGGGGGCTCTGAAGGTGATGGCCACGGTCGGTTGCTCCACTGCTCCTCGATTTAGCAATGAAATCTAAAGGCCATAAACAGCTTCCAGTAATTGGGACGTGTGGTGTCTGGTTCTCATAAGTTACTCTGACCATCTGAGAATGTCACCTTTTAGAAACTATTTCTTGGAAGCCTTGTTGCAGTAGACTTGGAAGATCTTGGCTGTGCCCAGAGCTGGGTGTGTTTGTTATGGGAGCTGAAATTACTTTCACAGAATCACAGAATGTTCGGGGT
>NW_009741783.1:0-294 GCF_000703405.1 Apaloderma vittatum | reverse complement strand
TTGACGTTAGAATTGGGTTGTCCCAGTGGGGACAGCATGGGTAAATTTGAGTGCAGACCAATGGCCATTCCTGGCTGGATTGTTCAGGAGCCCTGGGCAAAGGATGTGCGTCGATTCAATTCCCACAGGTACTTTGGGATAAAGTTTCAAAAAAGGCTCATTCTCACCCAGAAGGTCATCTGAAGGTTTCCCCTTGCCACCAGGGTACCCATCTCTGTTTCCACCAAGGTCTGTTCTTGCCTTCTATGGTCGTGCGTTCTAGATCCACTGCCAGGTAGTACATTTCTTCTTCCT
>NW_009741782.1:0-295 GCF_000703405.1 Apaloderma vittatum | reverse complement strand
GAGAAACGCAATCATTTGGTGCATAGATGCTTTGACGGCTGCAGATGATCAAAACAGGCTGTGTTACTGACTTAACTACTGCAGTAACTAAAACTCTCAAGCGCGTGACATAAGCTGTAGCAGGACAGATAAATTTGGTATACTTTGTGCTTAAGAGTAGAAATAACCTTGAAAAACCCCAAGTTCTCATTCTGATGTACCCAAACATGACATGTCAGAAGAGTAAGCTCAAAACAAGAGCTACTTAGTCTGAGATTTGATGCTCCAAATCATTTGGTGGCAAATCTCACCACTT
>NW_009741781.1:0-294 GCF_000703405.1 Apaloderma vittatum | reverse complement strand
ACTTTTGGCCTTTTTACAATATTAAAACACCATTCCAGAAAACAGCAGTGCAGGGACAGGTCTGGATTAAAACACTTGCAGCACTGAACCTTTCCTCTTTAACAGAGTGGAACGCTCTTGTTTGTTTAGCTCTTCTGCAGAACAGTCACACATCCTTCAGATTTAGTGACATTCCGGGAGGGAAGGGGAGATTGTGTCTTCCCCCAGAGCTGCTGAGCTCACAGCCAAGCAAGCAGGCTGGGGCAGGCAGCAAAAGGAGGGCAAAGAAAGCAGATGGAGAGGCACTGGCAAAGG
>NW_009741780.1:0-294 GCF_000703405.1 Apaloderma vittatum | reverse complement strand
ACATTGCTGGCTCATGTTCAGTTTTTCATCCCCCAACACCCCCAAGCAGATGTGACGATGAGTTTCCTCCAGATGCCACTCGCAGGCCAAGAGTACCGTACCAACACCTGAGTAAGTGGAGATACCATATCCAGCTCCAATAAAACGGTGCTTTTCCTGTAATTCCTTCGGAGATGTTAGGGTGGTTTGGAAGCCTGGCCTTGCACCTTTAGCCGTGTTAATAAACGGCCACGGTGAACCTGTTTCGGCACTGACAGATGTCAGTTTCTCCCTTTGCCTTCGGACTCTGGGAGA
>NW_009741779.1:0-294 GCF_000703405.1 Apaloderma vittatum | reverse complement strand
TTCCCCTTCATAATAGACATCGTATGTGGGATGTGCGGAGAGCGTCGGGGCTGGCAGAGGGTCTGGGGAAGACAGAAGGGATCTGAGGGCGGGAGGGAACTTTCCGAGAGGAAAAGGAAAGCGAGGCAGCCCTTTGCCCTCCATTTCCCCAAACACAATTCAACCCGTCCTCCTCGCCCAAGGCTCCGCCCAGCTGGAGATGCCCTCGTTAGAGGCCGAGCTGCACTTACCTGCAGAGGACACGGCCAATGGGAGCAGCTGGATGAAAGCTACCAGAGAGGGACATCGAGGTGA
>NW_009741778.1:0-294 GCF_000703405.1 Apaloderma vittatum | reverse complement strand
AAGGTGCACAAACCATCTGGGAGCAGTCCCACGCTGTGACCGGCCCACGCCCATGCACAAATTCATTCACCTGCCGTGCTCAATTTCTGCCCAGGACACATGCCTTAAACATGTGTTTCAGCAGACAAATAGGAACAGGCCTTGGGATATCTGAGACTGTCCTTTGCCTACAAATCCCTTCCTACAGGAAGATGATGTGTGCAAGAACATCCTCAGATGAGGAGATGAATCTTGGCATGACCTTCCTGTGTACAGACCACACTAGTCCAACATGCAGCCCTTTTGCCCTGCTCA
>NW_009741777.1:0-294 GCF_000703405.1 Apaloderma vittatum | reverse complement strand
GGCTCTCACTTTTGTGTCTCCTCTGAAATCATATTAGACATGAAAAGCCCGACATGTCAAGGACAGATGACAGTGTTCTACGTTCTAATCACCTACATATTCCGTAGTTCTGCAAGTTAATGCTAAAGGGTTTGAAAGCCAAGATGACTTCAGACAGCAATATAAGCAAAATATCTTTAGCTTCAGAAACATGATACAGAATAGTTGAAATCCTAAAATTAAGTGTGGAGGGGCAGAACACAGAGATGCTGTGAAGCAATGAGGAAACTGACCGACACCAGGTCCTGCTGCAGC
>NW_009741776.1:0-294 GCF_000703405.1 Apaloderma vittatum | reverse complement strand
TTTTTTTTTTTTTTTCCTGGAGAGTTGTGTTTTGAAGTTTGCAGTCCTTCACCGTTTCCACATGTGCTGATCAATGGACTAGACGGGACTGTGAGGCTGTATGAGTGGCTCCAGGATAAATCCCAAAGGATCTATTGCATATTGGCTTTTGACATCTTTTTTCCCAGGAATCTCGATACCAAGCTCATTGCTCTTGCTCAGCTTAAAGACAGGGATAGCTTAGCATTTAGGGTCCAGCTTTGAGCCCAGTAGGTAAGCACTTCTGTGCATTAAAATGAGAAGGTACCAAGGGAA